>NW_027507685.1:123778817-124036317 GCF_037356315.1 Lithobates pipiens | reverse complement strand
AGACACTGCGGGATCCCGGAGGGGGGGGCGCTCTCTCGTCCCCCCCTCTTTTCCTGCGGCCTGTCAGGTTGCGTGCTCGGATAAAGGGTCTGGTATGGATTTCTAGGAGGACCCCCAAGTCAATTTTTTTTATTTGACGCGGGTTTCCCCTTAATATCCATACCAGACCTGAAGGGCCTGGTAATTGAATTTGGGGGAACCCCACGCTTTTTTTTTTATCAATGACTTTCAATGAGTGTTCTCTGTATTACGGGAGCCGACAATTCATTATAGCTGCGAGTGATTTTAAATGATCTTTTTTCCTGCAGAAATGACACTTTGTGCAGGAACAGTTTTAAGCAGGGGAAACATGCGCCCCTTCACAGGCATACTATAGACACCCCCCCCCGGTTAGAAATTTAAAGGAATATTACGCTTTTATTGTTTCACTTTAATCATTATTAAAATCACTGCTCCCAAAAAAACGTCAGTTTTTAAAACTTTTTTTTGCATTGACACATGTCCCCTGGGGCAGGACCCAGGTCCTCAAACACTTTTTAGGACAGTAACTTGCATATTAGCCTTTAAAATTAGGACTTTAGATTTCTCCCATAGACTTGTACAGCGTTTTTTTGAATTTACCGCAAACACCCTAAATTGTTCACTGTTCGCTGAACAGGCGAACAGGCAATGTTCTAGTCGAACATGAGTTCGACTTGAACTCGAAGCTCATCCCTAATGGTGAGAGAGAGAGAGTAATGGCATCAGAAAGAAAGAGAGAGGAAGAGTGAGAGAGAGGGAGGAAGAGTGATAGCGACAGAGAGAAAGAGAGCGATGAAAAGAGGCAGAGAAAGGAAGGAGATGGAGAAAGAGAGAGATTAAGGAAGAGCGGGAGAGGAAGAGTGAGAAAGAGGAAAATAGATACAGAGAGGAAGAAATAGATAGCGACAGAGAGAGATGAGAAAGAGACTATACAGTATATACATGCTTGCTGGATAGCAGTGGCGGCTGTTTTTTTTTGGGGGGGGAGGGTCAAACAATTCACCTGCCTGGTTGGTGAGTCAGTCGGAGCCCCGCACTTACCCCATCTCGTGGGCAGAGTGGTGGATGGCAGCGACTTCACTCTGGGCTGCTTGGTTTCCCTGTGTGTGTCGTCTCCCTTCTCTACTCTGTGCGCCGTATATCTCCTGCTGGCCAATCTGATCGGATCTCCTTTCGACCAAATGGATGACGGGGCTCATGACCCACTTCCTGATTGGCCAGGAGGAGATTCAGTGTTACAATAGCAAATTATTAATTCGCTATTGTAACACAACTGGGTGAGCTCAGAGCACACTGCTCTGCACCCCGAGACCACCCTTTTTTGAAGCCTATTAGAGCCTCTGGCTCTAATCACGTGCTTAAAAAAAAAAAAAAAACCCTCCCCCATTGGAATCCATAGTCCAATGTCCCTGTAGGCAGATTAGGGTGCCAGACGCATGGATGGGGGGGCGCCCCTAGTGGATGGGCCACCATTGCTGGATAGTCTGCTTTGAGAGAGAGGAAGAAAGAGATGGTGAGAGCGAGAAAGAGAGATGGAGGCTGTAGATACAGACTGGTAGGATGGTCACCAGATAGAGAGAGATAGCAATAGATAGCGTCAGACAGAGAGAATACTGCAACTGTGAGAGGGAAACAAAGACATACCTACTGGATAGGCATCCAATAGAAAGAGATAGATCGCAACAGAGAGAGAGGTAGGAAGGGACAATAAATACAAACTGGCTGTATAGACACCAGATAGAGAGCGCGCGGGAAAGAGATAGTGACAGAGAAAGTCAGCTCTAATAAACTTCTAATGCCACGTACACGCGATCAGAAATTAGGCCATCAAAAGACCGATGAGAGCTTTTCATCGGAAAATGCGACAGTGTGTATGCTCCATCGGAATTTTGCTGAACGAATTTCCGCCAGCAAAAGATTGAGAGCATGTTCTCAATTTTTCCGACGGAAAAAGTTTTGATCGGAAATCCCGATCGTCTGTAGCAATTCCAACGCGCAAAATTCCTACGCATGCTCGGAAATAATTTGACACATGCTCAGAAGCATAGAACTTAATTTTCTCGGCTTGTTGTAGTGTTGTATGTCACCACGTTCTTGATGGTCGAATGTTCAACGAACTTTTGTGTGACCGTGTGTATGCAAGGCAAGTTTGAGTGGAATTCCGTCTGAAAAACCATCATAGCTTTTTGTAACGAGAATTCGGATCGTGTGTACGCAGCATTAGACATTTACAGAAAGAAACAATATGTGGGCGATTGCAGTGACAATGGTTAGAGCTGTAAAATCTACTCCAGTCCAAAAAAGCTGTATTAGCCTTGGATATAGAAGAGGAGAGTTAACATTGTTGCCAGGTTTCTGTCTATGACCCCAATGGGGAGATTTCCCATCACTTCCTGTTCTCTGACACCCATACAAATAATAAGGGTAGCACATGCCGTAGAGACAGGAAAGCACAGACAGCAAAAACACATTTTTAGAACTTCTAACCCTTGACTGGTGTATTGCAGGCTTACCGGTTGCCGTGACCAACTTAATACTAACTCACAAACTTTAATACAAATAAGACACCAGACTTTTGGGTTTTAAATGGCCATAGCAGCCTTTTATTAAATAATGAAAAACATCAACCATAATATATCATCCTAACTAAATGACTCTTAGGCCGCGTACACACGGGCGGACTGTTCGCCCAACCTTGTCCGCTGAACAGTGTTTGGACGGACAGTCCGCTCGTGTGTGGGGCTTCAGCGGACAGTTTCAGCGGACAGTTGGACGAACAAGGTCTTACGGAAATTCCGAAAAACTGTCCGCTGAAACAAGGTTTCAGCGGACTGTTCGCTCGTGTGTAGGCTTGTTCGGCCAACTAAGTCTCGCGCATGCTCAGAAAGGATTTCCACGTCGGAAGGTTGCATTGCAGTGTATTGGACGTCGAAATTTTCGATCCGTCGTGCGTGCCGAAACGTCATCGCGCACGGTTTCAGCAAACTGTTCGTCCGTCGTGTGTGGCCATGTCCGTCCATGCTAAGTTTGAGCGGACTGTTTGCCGAAACTGTTGGACGGACAAAGTTGGGCGAACAGTCCGCGCGTGTGTACGCGGCCTTAGAGCAGGTATTTGGAGGCGTGCATGGTCTACCAAATATGCTGTATCAAGCTACCTTTTCATACCACGGCCCCCAGCCCTGCATACCCCGACTCGGGGACAATTTGTAACACCTTGCCAACCTGATACAGCCCCAATACCATTCTTGTCTTAATGACGTCACTTAATTCGGGAAGGTACCCATACCAAAGATGAGCCCCTTCCACCATACTCCAAATATTTTTGATCATGCCCACCTTCTAAACCCTGAGACCCCTCCTGCCGCTGCTATGACACCAACCAACCCCCCCCCCCCTTACATTCCCAAATAACTGGACAACAACACAACCACACTACCCAAGACAACCTTCCAACCATGAACTTAAGGGAGGGAGGGAGGGAAAATTAGCTTGCACTGCCTGGCTCCAACTGACCCTATCATACTCCCCCACTGCCTAAACCCTCATTGACTCCACCCTGACTCGACTTGCTCCACCCTACCACAACTTACTCTTCTCCAATGGCTGAGGGCCTTAATTATTTAAATAATTATTTTTAAATCTGCCTAACTACAGCCTACCCCCCCCCCCCCCCCCCCAGTCATGTAGGCCTTCCACTTTAATACTGTGCATCTCATCACCGGCCTGTTCTTTCCTACTGCCTAAAAATGTGTTTATGATTGTCTGTGTCCCCATTGGAGATATGTAATCTCCTGTCCTAACAGGAAATGCAGGGAAATATTTTTAACAAGGATATAGACACAAATAACAAACAAGCAGAGGCTTTAACCCTTTGTCACTCTGTCCAACACAAAAAAAATGGAAAATTGTATACTCACCTTTCTGTAATTTTCCTTTCCTGGCGCATCTTCATGTGGCAGCACACACTGGGTTGTGACTCCGCCCCCACAACCTGACAGGATTGGTTTGACTATAAATTTGAAAGGGGAGACCCCCCGCTGCATTCTCTGTATATATCATCACAGAAGAAACGAGGTGGACAACTGTGTGCTGCCATGAAGATGCGTCAGGAAAGGAAAATTACGGAAAGGTGAGTATACAATTTTCCGTTTTCCTGACGCCTTCATGGCAGCACACACTGGTAAATAATTCACCAGTCGGGTGGGTGCAAGTAAAATAATATTTATTCCTTATAATGCTGAAGAATTGGCTCTAACAACGGATCTTCTGAAGTACGCCATGGACAAGTGAGCAGAATCCACCTTGTAGTGGGAAATAAAGGTATTCCTGGAGGACCATGTTGCTGCCCTGCATATTGTCTCTGGTGAGACCCTGTAATATGCTGCCCAGGAGGTAGCCACTGCCCTAGTTGAATGAGCCCTAATGTCTTCAGGAACCGTCAGATGCTGGGTGGAATATGCCTTTTTAATGGTTCTGACTAACCAGGATGCAATAGTGCGTGAGGAGGCTGCTCGCCCGCGTTTGGTTCCATGGGGGGGATGATCAAAAGAGAGTCAGTTTTCCTAAAACAGGTGATAGCAGTTAAGTAGTTAATGATGGTTGTTTTGACATCTAGTGGATGCGGATTACCCTGATCGTCCATGAAGGATGGAAGGATGATGTCTTGGTTGTAATGGAAGGAAGTTGCTACTTTGGGTATGAAGTGTTCTGAAGGTCTTAGAGCTACTCTGTCGGGAAAGAGAACCAAGTGAGGCTCCGAAATCATTAATGCTTGGATCTCTGACACTCTCCTTGCTGATGTAATTGCAATGAGGAAAGACAGTTTTAAAGTCAAGTCCCATAGAGAGAATGTTTCAAATGGAACAAACGGAGGAGTGGAGAGAGCATGGAGAACTACTGAAAGATCCCATGACAGAAAGACTGGCTTCCTGGGGGGTTTAATCTTTAGATAGGCTCTCAGAAATTGGATTACCAAAGGGTGGAATGCCCACTTAGTACCTGTTTTAGCTGGCATTGCAGATTCTTGAACCTTTAGGGTTTTAGCTGACAGAGCAGATACTTGAACCTTTAGGGTACTAAAGCTTAGACCCTTGTTAACTCCTGACTGGAGGAATTCCAAGATTTGAGAAGGTTCCGGAGAAAGGTAATTCCATCCCTTCTGCTGTGCCATGGAGCAGAATTTTTCCCAAACCTTTGAATAGGTGGTATTGGTAGTGACTTTCCTGGCTTTCATCAGGGTTGATATGACTTCCTGAAAACAGCCTTGCGCTCTTAGTCTAGCCCTCTCAATCTCCAGGCCATCAGGTGCAATTTCTCTGGTGCAGGATGTAAGAATTGACCTTGAGATAGAAGATCCGGAGTTATCGGAAGAGGAACTGGAGGTTGAAGGCTGAGCTGTAAGAGTGTCGTGAACCACGGCCTCCTCGGCTCGGCCACAGTGGAATAATCACAATTACTGTCACAGAGGATCTCCGAAGCCTGGATAGGAACCTTGCAATTAACAGAGTTGGAGGGAATATATACCCCAACTTGAAGTTCCATGGGTGAATTAGACAGTCCACTCCCTCTGCCGATGGAAACTAACCTCTTGACAGGAATCTGTGGCACTTGGTATTCATCGGTGTGACTGCTAAATCTATTTCTGGCATTCCCCAGATTTCTGTAAGGAGAGAGAAGGTCCGAGGGTTCAACGACCACTCATTGTTGGATAGTGTCTCTCGACTCGGTAGTCGCCTAATATGTTCTGTGCCGCTGGGACATACACTGCTTTTAAACTTGTTAGATGCATCTGGGCCCATTCCAACATGGGCCGAACTTCTTCCATCAAGGTGGCACTCCTGGTACCTCCTTGCTTCTGAACATAAGACACTGCTACTTGGTTGTCCATCCGAATAAGAACATTCTTGCCCCTCATAAGTGGTGCGAATGCTCTTAAAGCGGGATTCCACCCTAAAGTGGAACCTCCGCTGATCGGAACCCCCCCCCCCTCCGGTGTCACAATTGACACCTTTCAGGGGGGAGGGGGGTGGAGATACCTGTCAAAGACAGGTATTTTCACCCACTTCTGGGCATAAACTCCACGGGAGTCTACGCCATTTCCTGCCCTGCCGCGCTGTCTGCTGGGACACACACGGGTCCCAGTGACAGCGCAGAGATTTTCTATTGCGCGGCGCAGCTCGCGCATGCGCAGTAGGGAACCGGGAAGTGAAGCCGATTCGCTTTACTTCCTGATTCCCTCACCTCGAATGGCGGCGGCAGCAGCCGAGGCCCGAGCGGTCGATCGGCCTC
Source organism: Lithobates pipiens (assembly GCF_037356315.1). Classification (NCBI taxonomy): domain Eukaryota; kingdom Metazoa; phylum Chordata; class Amphibia; order Anura; family Ranidae; genus Lithobates; species Lithobates pipiens. The sequence continues at coordinate 124,030,008 of NW_027507685.1, read as the reverse complement.
GGCATCGCTGGAACCCGGGACAGGTGAGTGTCCATTTATTAAAAGTCAGCAGCTGTAGTATTTATAGCTGCTGGCTTTTAATATTTTTTTTTTGGGCGGAATCCCTCTTTAAGGCATGAAAGGCTGCCCTGAGTTCTAGTATGTTCGAGACCAAACCTTGTGCCTGAAAATGCCACTGCCCCTGGGCTGCCCGGTCTTGATAGTGGGCTCCCCAACTGCTCTGGCAGGCATCCGAAGTGACTACTTCTGGGTCTGGAGGGACTATTGGTTTGTATTTCCCGAGATTGCTCGGGCGCGTCCACCACCATATCGATTGCTTCACCGATCTGAAGATGCATCGATACTCCATCCCACTGCCTGAGGAATGAGTTCTGTAAGGTTCTCATGTGCCACTGTGACCATTGCACCATGGGTATGGTTGCGGACATGGACCCCAGTACAATCTTCTCTTGTGGGAGCTGTATCTTGTTTGTTTTGGTGTTTCTCTCCTAAAAATATCATATTTTGTGTGGGTTGCAGACAGCTCTTTTCCCAGCTGATTATCCATCCAAAATTCTGGAGGGTTGTAAGGAGGATCTTCCAGTGACGGATCAGCGTCTCTTGATTGTTTGCCAAAATCAGGATGTCATCCAGGTAATGGTGGATACGTAATCCCTTTTCCCTGAGGAATGCCACCAAAGGTAACAAAACTTTCGTAAATGTCCTGAGTGCCGAAGAAATGCCGAACGGGAGGCACCGGAATTGGAAGTGACGTTGGTTTATGGCGAACCGGAGAAACTTTTGAAAGCCCGGATGAATTGGTATATGCAGATAAGCGCCCGATAAATCTATTGAAAGCATCCAATCGCCCAGATTTATTGCCAGAAGTATGGATTGAAGGCTTTCCATTTTGAAAGCCTCCACTTTAATACCTTTGTTGAGCCTTTTGAGGTCTAATACAGGTCACAAATCCCCAGTCTTCTTTTTTACCAAAACAAAGGGAGAGTAGAACCCTCTCGGCCTGAAGGGGACTCCAGGATTGCCCCCTTTTGTTTCGATTCTGCTATGTATTTTACTAGCAGAATCCTTTTGGGTCGTGAAGATGGTATTCTGGTTAACTGGAAGTGATTTGCTGGGAGTCGGCATTATTATTCATCTGTAAGACCCCTTTCACACCAGGGCGTATTGCAGGCGCTATAGCATTAGAAATAGTGCCTGCAAAACGCCCTAAAGAAGCTGCACCATTGTGTGTAGTGTGAAAGCCCCGAGGGCTTTCACACTACAGCGGTGCGCTGGCAGGACGTCAGAAAAAAGTCCTGCCAGCAGCTTCTTTGGAGTGGTGAAGGAGCGGTGTGTTTACCACTCCTCCACCGCTGCTGCCCATTGAAATCAATGGGGCAGCGCTGTAATGCCGCCGGCAAAACGCCGCTATTGCGGCATATTGCCTGCGGTTTTAACCCTTTCGCGGCCGCTAGCGGGGGGTAAAAGCGCCCGCTAGCGGCCGAAATGCGCCACAAATCTAGCGGTGAAACGCCGCTAAAAATGGCGGCGTTTTACCCCCGACGCAAGGTGCGGTGTGGTGTGAAAGGGGTCTAACAAGAGAAAAACCTCCGTCCAACCTGTCAGGTGAGGATAAAAAAAGAGAATGCAGCGGGGGGGTCTCCCCTTCAAATTTATAGTCAAACCAATCCTGTCAGGTTGTGGGGGCGGAGTCACAACCCAGTGTGTATCTGCCATGAAGGCATCAGGAAAGAACATTTTGGCTGCAGTTGGGCTAAAAAGCAAGGTGCAATGTGCCATGACAACCAATCAGAATTCACTATTCACATATCTGACTTTAGTGAACTGAAATCTAATAGGGTGCTATACGTTGTTGCACTTGCTTTATCTATAAATAATGGTTTATAGATTATTGATGTCTGCTGTTTGGGAGGTATGGGGGGGAGGGGGGATAAGGGATTACAGAGTGTTTAATTATCATTAAATAAGGTCTTGAAAATGTTATCATTGAACAGGAAACGCCTCTCGCGACATTGACGCAGATATCGGATGACGACGTGCAATTTATCACTGGCAAGATGGCCTGTCTCATGCGTGTACCAGATACAAACTTGCTTGCAATCTAAAATAAATGTTTTAATTTAATTTTTTTGTCCCAGTTTGATTTTCCTAACCATTTGTACACAGGGATGCTCAGTGCGCCCTCCAACAACGTAGTCCACTGTGAGGACTAATAATTTTTATCACTGAAGCAGTGAGATGGTCTTGTGGTAATTATAAAAGGTTACTTAAAGTGCTGGGGCTCCGAGTTCAGTTCCCATCATCAGCCTTATCTACACAACATTTGAATGTTCTCCCTGTATCTGTATGTAGGTTTTAATGCTTCAATATCTTCCACACCATCCCAAAACACACTGCTGGAAGAACTGGGCTTCAGGGAAACTGCATCTGATTATGGTGGCAATATTAGATTGTCAGCTCCTTTGCAGCAAGTACTAATGAAAAGAACACAAATGTTCTTTGTAAAGAGGTGAGAAAAATGTTTCCACCACAGAAACAAACACACATGTACAATGGTCAAGTTACATTTCACATGGAGGTGACAGGTCCTCTTAAGTGACCTGCCTCATTTAAAGTCCCATGACCATTGCATGTTTGTTTGTTAGCTCTGGTAAAGGACAAAGTAACCTTGTGAATCAGCAGTGACTTTATTGTGATAACCTATCGGCAAGTCTCACACGTTTTCTGAAAGATAAACTCATTGTGGTGTCACCTCGAAAGGGAATGAGATCATTGTTGGACTAGGGACACAAAGGCACATGATGCAAAGTATTGTGTATTACAAGTTTCTCGCAACTTTAATTTTTTGCTAGAAAATTACTTGGAACCCCCAAACATTATATATATTTTTTTAGCAGAGACTCTAGAGAATAAAACGGCGATTGTTGCAATATTTTATGTCACACGGTATTTGCGCAGCGGTGTTTTAGACGCAACTTTTTGGGAAAATGGACACTTTCATGAATTTAAAAAAAACGAAACAGTAAAATTAGCCCAATTTTTTTGCATAATGTGAAAGATAATGTTATGCCGAGTAAATAGATATGAAACATGTCACACTTTATAATTGCACACCCTCGTGGAATGAACAAACTACGGTACCTAAAAATCTCAATAGGTGACGCTTTAATTTTTTTTCCGGTTACCAGGTTAGAGTTACAGAGGAGGTCTAGTGCTAGAATTATTGCTCTCGCTCTGACGATCACGGCGATACCGCACATGTGTTATTTGAACAACGTTACCGTACATATGCGGGCGCGACTTCCGTATGCGTTTTCTTTGCTTCGCGAGCTCGCGGGGACAGCGGGCGCTTTAAAAAAATATTTTTTTTTATTTTAAAATTAATAAATTGTTTTAAAAAATAAAATAAAAATTTTGATCACTTTTATTGCTGTCACATGGAATGTAAACATCCCTTGTCACAGTAATAGGTGGTGACAGGTACTCTTTATGGAGGGATCGGGGGTCTAAAAGACCCCCGATCCCTCCTTTACACTTCAAACTATTCAGATCTCTGTTTTCAGCGATTCTGAATAGTGTATTTTTTAAAAAATCCGGCACCATTGGCAGCCAAGTAAACGGGAAGTGACGTCATGACGTCGATTCCGTGTTTACCATTAGGAGACTGGAATGAAGCAGCTTACGGCTTCATTCCTGTCCCTGCCCAGCCGCCGGAGGAATCGGATGTGCACTCGGTGCTCCTGATTGAACGGGAGCACCAACAAGAGCGGCGGGAGGCGGCGGGAGGGGGGGGGGGGACGTCCCCTCCTGCTCCTGCGGCATAACAGCCGAGCGGCTTTTAGCCAGGTGCGGGCATCCTCCCGGTATAACCCCTGGAAGCCGAGTACGCACATCTGCGTACGCTCGGCAGCAAGGGGGTTAGGCTTGAAGTTTTGTCTGCTTATACAGTATTTTATCTTCTATGACTCCTTCATCTCCCTTCATCAGCATGCTAATGAAACTTAACGTTCTGCTCCACCATTTGGTAGCGCACATTTTAAGTCACGCTAACTCATTGAAAAATGTGGACTTTAAAGGGTTAAAGCTGAACTCATATGTATAAACAACCAAATAAATATATTACCCAATAGCCACATATGATGTAAGTCAACTTTGAAGCTTTTTCAAACTCTTCTAAAAGTAGCAGTGATATCATCACTAGGCTGACAATAGCCTCTGCAAAGAGTAGGGCTGTGGGAGGAGCCCAGCAGGCCCCACCCACTACAAAACTACAGGAGGGGGTGTTGACAAGACCAGTCATCCCGCACAAGGAGAGAGAGCGCCAGTGACAGGTCTTTATTACAGGAAGCTCCTATACAGAGAAAACATTTCACACTGTGTCTGACTGGAGAACTAATGCCGCGTACACACGGGCGGACTGTATGGCGTACTTAGTCCGTCGAAACACATTTCAGCGGCCAGTCCGCTCGAGTGTGGGCTTCAGCTGACTTTTTCAGCGTGCAGTCTGGCATACTAAGTATTTCGGATTTTTCTAAATTCTGTCCGTCGTACTTTAGTTTCAGTGGACAATCCGCTCATCAGTACGCTAGTTCGACGGACTAAGAATGGCGCATGCCCAGAAAGGATTTACACGGCGGAAGGGTGCTTTCGTGTGTATTGGACTTCCTATTTCTAGTCCCGTCGTACGTGCTGTACACGTCATCGCGCAAGCTTTCGACAGACTGTTTGTGCATCCGTGTGTGGTCAAGTCCGTTCAGTCGAAAGTATGACGGACTGTCCGTCGGATTGTATGACGGACTAAGTATGCCATACAGTCCGCCCGTGTGTACGCGGCATAAGCGTTTCTTGGTGGACTGCATTGCATACAGACTGCCCCAGGTAACGCCAACATGTGTTATTAAGCTGCAATGTTTGAAAGAGCTGAAATTTAATGAATGAACCATCTACAACCTGGTCCTGAAGAGCTAACACTCTACCCTGCCAGGATTGCACAGACCATGCAGGGGTCAGCTTTGGAAATAAACCTACTAAACTAGCAATCTGTATTTGGAACGTGAGAGGAAAATGGAGCACTTAGAAGCTTATGATTACATAGTAAACACAGGGCTAAAGTACATTAAAATCCCTGATGGTAGCTGAATACTGGAACCCAATGCTAGACCATGCTAAGCACTAAGCCACCATGCTGCCCACAGTTGGGTGTTTGGATGGATATAACAAAAATAAAACAATATGCAGGCTTGTAGGCAGATGTGCAGTCTACTTTCTCCACTGCAAGTGGCACTCGACCGCAGCAGCATTGTAGAGGGAGAGGAAATTTGTTATTCCATGGTTTCCTGGGTCACTGGGGTAGCTATCTGGTAACACAGGCAGGTTTCCGTTACATCAGAGGGGGGCAGGGTCACCCATACATCACGGGGAAGCCTGGGTTTCCCCTTGCGTCAGAGGGGGCGGGGTCAGGTGACGGGTGGCCCCGCCCTCTGCATATAACAAACGTCAGGCCGTCGGTATCCCCACAGTGTCTCCTCCGTGGAGACAGAAGATGGATAGATTCGCTGCGCTGATTCAGATGAGCCATCGCTGGACCCCGGAGAGACGATGGTCCGTCGCTGGATAGCAAGAGTGGATTACCGCTGGAATCTTTTTTAAATTTTTTTTTATTTTTAATAAAGGAATTTTTCAAAAGTGTGTTTGTCTTATTTAACTATTTTTTACACTTTCTTTGTGAAATGGTAGGGATACTTTTGTACCCCTTACCATTTCAAACAGGGGGGGTCGGGATCTAGGGGTCCCCTTGTTAAAGGGGGCTTCCAGATTCTGATAAGCCCCCCGCCGGCAGACCCCCACAACCACCGGCCAGGGTTGTGGGAATGAGGCCCTTCTCCGCATCAACATGGGGACAAGGTGCTTTGAGGGGGTCACAGACCCCCAAAGCATCCTCCCAATGTTGAGGGCATGTGGCCTGGTACGGTTCAGGAGGGAGGGGGGCCGCTCTCTCGTCCCCCCTCTTTTCCTGCGGCCTGCCAGGTTGCGTGCTCAGTAAAGGGTCTGGTATAGATTTTTAGGGGGACCCCCACGTCAATTTTTTTTATTTGACGCGGGGTTCCCCTTAATATCCATACCAGACCTGAAGGGCCTGGCAATTGAATTTGGGGGACCCCCACGCTTTTTATTTATTTATTTATTTTTATCAATGACTTTCAATGAGTGTTCTCTGTATTACGGAGCCGACAATTCATAATAGCTGCGAGTGATTTTAAAGGACTTTTTTTTTTCTGCATAAATTACACTTTGTGCGGGGACAGTTCTAAGCACCAGAAACATGCGCCCCTTCACAGGCATACTATAGACACTCTCTCGTCCCCCTCTCTTTTCCTGCGGCCTGCCAGGTTGCGTGCTCGGATAAAGGGTCTGGTATGGATATTTAGGGGGAACCCCACATCAATTTTTTTTTTAATTTCACTCGGGGTTCCCCTTAATATCAATACCAGACCTGAAGGGCCTGGTAATTGAATTTGGGGGAACCCCACGCTTTTTTTTATTTTTTTATCAATGACTTTCAATGAGTGTTCTCTGTATTACGGGAGCCGACAATTCATTATTGCCGCAAGTGATTTTAAATTACTTTTTTTCCTGCAGAAATGACACTTTGTGTAGGGACAGTTCTAAGCACGGGAAACATGCGTCCCTTCACAGGCATACTATAAACACCCCCCAGGTACGAAATTTAAAGGAATATTACACTTTTATTGTTTCACTTTAATCATTATTAAAATCACTGCTCCCGAAAAAACTGCAGTTTTTAAAACTTTTTTTGCATTGATACATGTCCCCTGGGGCAGGACCCAGGTCCCCAAACACTTTTTAGGACAGTAACTTGCAAATTAGCCTTTAAAATTAGCACTTTAGATTTTGAACGTTCGAGTCCCATAGACTTTAATAGGGTTCTAAAGTTCACACGAAGTATGCTATATACGAGCTCCGTCTAATCTTCCTTATACATTCGACAGACACCATAAGCCTTCAAAGACAGATTCGACCGTAATTCATGTGGATTTTCGGACGAATGCAACTTTTGAACGAAAAACGAAATAAATAAAAACGAATTTCGGGAGTAACTAAATAAATGTATTTTTCGGACGAAAACGAAATTCCGAAACAAAATATTTTACTCTGCACATGTCTACTGCCTTTACACGCATATGGACTTAAATATCATCCCAATCTTAGTCCGTAGGGTTCAATATTGAGTTGGCCCACCCTTTGCAGCTATAACAGCTTCAACTCTTCTGGAAAGGCTGTCCACAAGGTTTAGGAATGGGTCTATGGGAATGTTTGACAATTCTTCCAGAAGTGCATTTGTGAGGTCAGACACTGATGTGAACAAGAAGGCCTGGCTCGCACTCTCCTCCCTAATTCATCCCAAAGGTGTTTGGGCTGAGGTCAGGACTCTGTGCAGGCCAGTCAACTTCCTCCACCCCAAACTCGCTCATCCATGTATTTATGGGCCTTGTTTTTGCACTGGTGCACAGTCATGTTGGAACAGGAAGGGGCCATCACCAAACTGTTCCCACAAAGTTAGGAAGATGAAATTGTCCAAAATGTCTTGGTATGCTGATGCCTTAAGAGTTCCCTTCACTGGAACTAAGGGGCCAAGCCCAACCCCAAAAACAACCCCACACCATAATCCCCCCTCCACCAAATTATTTGGACCAGTGCAAAAAGAAAGGTATATAAAGACATGGATGAGCAAGTCCGCAAAGCAGCAGAATGGCTGAGCCTCATGTGCTGGTTTTCAAGGATGGGAGAAAGGCAAGGCAGGAGCCTGACGGTCAGTGCCATTTGGACTGGAGTGGACTGTCACTGTGACTCCGGAAGGGACGTGTTGTGTCTGTGAGGTGTCAGTGTCACTGTGAGAGTCAATTTCATGTCTGGTCTGTGAGCCTGCCCATTCTAATTCCTTGCCTTCCTGAGTCCTGTTCCTGGGCTACTTACTATATTGAAAATAAAATAAGAAATATGTTTTTGGCCTTAATATCTACCTTAAATCACATTACTAATTGCATATTGTACTTTTTTGTAGCTTTAATACTGAAATTTGCACATAAAGGGGTTGTAAAGGTTCAGGGTTTTTAAAAGAAAACAAACATACTTACCTCCTCTGTGCAAGGGTTTTGCACAGAGTGGAACCAAACCTCTACTTCTGGGGTCCCTCCACAGCGCTCTAGGCTCCTCCTCTTATCGAGTGTCCCATTGGAGAAGCGCTCTCCTTTGGGACACATGTGCGGACACGCTCCCATGTCCTGCTGCTGCGTCCATAGACACAGAAGGCTACGACTCGACACTGCCCCCCAGCGCCCGCATCATTGGATTTAAATGGCAACAAATGACCAATGGCTGTGCTGCTATCAATCTATCCAATCGGGACACGAGACACCGGCCGGAGCTGGTGTGCTAGTTCCCGTAGCGGGAAACACAGGGCTCAGGTAAGTATAAAGATGGCTCGGGGGGCTGCTGAATGACAGAAGGTTTTTCACCTTAATGCATGATGGTTTACAACCTCTTTAAAACTGTAATTTTGGAACTTGTCGAAATATCAGTAAAAACTTGGCTGTGCCAGTAAATTTTGAATGTCAGGTCAGTAAATTTCAATCTGGCAGGTTGCCAACACTGACCTGAAGCTTTTGGCAAAAAAAAAAAAAGTCCTGCTCACAATGTCCAGAGACAGATTCCCTGCAACACTCTTCAGTGACAGGTACCCTTCTCCAGCCCAGCTTCCTACAGAAGTGTCCTCCAACAAATTCTGTCCCCCAGGCTCTCAGCCAGCCAACAACAGCTCTTGAGTAACACAGGCTGCCTCCTAGGGGCAGAGGTCCCCAAAGAGAGAGCTCTGAACAGAGTCTCCCAAACTTTTATCTTCTCCCTAGCCACACCATCTGGGCCTACCTCTCAGGGATTGACAGAGGTCAGATAAATATTCGCAATCCAGTGGCTGACCCTCCTACTCTATTTCTGAAAGCTTCTTCCAGAAGTAGGCAATGAACCACAAGGCTTAGGGACACCCGACCAGACCTGGAAAATAAATAGCTGCACAGCTGGGTACAACAGAGCCAAAACCCCTGCATAGGACAGGGTGCTACATGTTATACAAGTAATGTTGTTAAACACATACACAAAAAACTGTTTCATTCACAAATGAGTAGTTTTAATGCACATGTACAGTCATGTGAAAAAAGTGCCTCCTGCCAGCCTGTCAAAAGCCTCTGATGGATGGATCATTTTACAGAGGTGTGTCAATGTTAGCCATGAGTCTAAACATAGCCTAAGGCCCTCAGAAGGAAATTTGTGGATGTGACATCCACATAATTATTTCACTGTAAGGAAGATAATCTACAAGTGGTACTGATTTCAAACTGAAAATTTGTCCAGGACTGACCGACTTACCAAAATTCAACCCAAGAGCTGGCCATTTGATGCTAAAAAAAAGTCTCTAAGAACCCCAACGTTTCATTGTGGGGTTTCAAGTAACTAATGCAACAGTTGGGGTAAAAGTGCATGACTCTACAATCAAAAAGAGATTGCACCAATTCAATCTGCATGAAAGTGTTAACAAAATGTATTTTCTGTCAAAATTGAGCAATAGAGCAACATTTCAGTTTTCTTTGAACATATAGGCTAAGACCAGGCCTTCATTTGAACAATGTGCTATGGACTGATCAATTAAACTTAGGCCGCGTACACAACTTTGTTCCTTAAACAGTTTCGGCAAACAGTCCGCTCAAAATTAGCATGGACGGACATGGCCACACACGACGGACGAACAGTTTGCTGAAACTGTGCGCGATGACGTGAACGGCACGTACGATGGGACGAAAAATACGACGTCCTATACACTGCATTATAACTTTCGGCGTGTAAATCCTTTCTGAGCATGCGCGGAACTTAGTTTGACGAACAAGCCTACACACGAGCGGACTGTTCGCTGAAACAAGGTTTCAGCGGACAGTTTTTCGGAAATTCCGTAAAACCTTGTTCGTCAAACTGTCCGCTGAAACTGTCCGCTGAAAGCCCACACACGAGCGGACTGTCCGCCCAAACACTGTTCAGCGGACAAAGTTGGGCGAACAGTCCGCCCGTGTGTACGCGGCCTTAGAGTTGCTTGGTCACAGTAACCCCCATACACACTATCAGATTTTCTGCTGATTTTTGTCTTCAGATTTACCAAAACCATGTAGTGGAAGGGCCTGCGTGATTGCATACAAATTGAAACTCCTAAGGGTTGGCCTCATATTATATGGTTTTGGTAAATCTGAAGGAAGAAAAAAAAAAAAAAACAGAAAATCTGATTGTGTATGGGGCTTTACGCACAAACCAAAGACATTGTTTCAGAAGCAGAATTTCATATAAACCGTGAAGCATGAGGATGAATATGATATGGTTTGGGGTTGCTTTGCTGCTTTAGGGCCTGGAAAGCTCACAGTCATCAAGCCAACTATAACAGTGGTTCTCAACCACTGGGCTGTGGCCTCCCACCTTTTTAGGCCCAAAGTCTGCTGTAGATTCTCTAACCTGCCACAGTGCCGCCCAGTTCCAATACTGCCACTCAGCCTCCCATAGTGGGCCACAGTGCCTCTCAACCTCCCTCCCACTGTCCCCCCAGGGCCCTTGAGAGCCTTTAGCCCCCAAGGTGTCTTCCCAGTAGTGCCCTCCATTCTCTTGCAGTGTCCCTGCAAATTCCCCAGCATCCTAGAGAGACCTCTAGCCCCTTCTAGAGACACATCCTTCAGAGTTTCCCCCAGTTGCTTAAAAAAACCTGCCTTAGAGGGCCTATTCAAACCACTGATTTGATCCCTACTGAAATTTTCTAGGGGGATTTTGAAACGGTGTTCATGCAAGGAAACCCACAAATTTCTTGCAACTGAAGGAACGTTTAGTTGATGTCAGAGGCTGGTGGGCAGTTATAGAAAATGTCTGCTACTGGAGGTAATAGCAGCTTCTGATATCAAGGGTACACTCCCTTTCCCCTCAGCACACTATTACGTCTGTTGACATTTTTGCTGAATAAATGATTGAAAAGGCGATATTTTCTTGTGTGTGTTTTTTTTTTTTAAAGGACTGTATATCACCTCTATCTGTAGACACTGTTTGAAACTGGATCTTATGTCTGCCTGCTCAAATATGTTGAGAATGTCAACAATTTCTGTAGAATACATAATGTTTCACATGTCTGTAGATGCGTGCTGAAGTAGTAATAAAATAAAAGCACATTTAAAGTGTAAAGTCAAACTTTTTATTGTTCATTTTTGAATAGAATGGCGAGGAGTTAAATCCTCTAACAGTTTAATTTGGCTGTACAATAATGATAGTAATACAAGCAACGCTCCTATTTATTATTCTTGTAAGCTATACATTACCTAAACTATACTAGGAGCCCCTTCAAAATGGAACATAAGATATAGAATTAGATAGGGTTTTTATTTGCACTAAAACATGTGGGCGGCATTTATCAAGGCAGACAGAATATGGAGCAGCCATACATGGCAATCAATCAACAGCCTAGCTTGCATTTTCAAACCTTACCTGAACAAGATGTGTAAAGAAGCCGATTGGTTGCCATTCAGAGCTGCTTCAGTTTTGATAACTTGTAGTGAATATCCATATTGGTGTTCTTATAAAAGTAAGGCCCCTTTCAGATGTCAGATGTGTCAGATGTGTCCGCTGACACCTGCCTGCCATCCGATCCAACAAGATCCACTCAAAACAGACAGAAAGTGATATGTTCGCCATCCGTCGATCGGATGGGATGGGATAGGATTGGATGAAAACGGATATGCTATCCATTTTCATGCAATCTTCCCATAGGAGAACAGCGGGGCTCTGACATCTGTCCCTACACAGTGAGCAGAGACGGACCTGTCATCCTACAGTACTGCTCAGCGGTGATCAACAGCGCAATCCCCTGCTGAACTAGCGGAGTCCATCCAACAGATCCGCTCCGTGTGAACCCAGCCTAATGCCGCATACACACAATCGGAATTCTCATCGGAAAAAGCTCTTATGGTTTTCCTGACGGAAATCCGTTCAATCTGTCTTGCCTACACACGGTCACACCAAATTCCGATCGTTTAGAATGCAGTGACGTACAACACGTAAGATGGGACTAGAAAAAGGAAGTTCAATAGCCAGTAGCCAATAGCTTCCGTCACGTAGTTGAATCTGAGAATACGTGATTTTTGCCATGTCAGAATTGCATACACACGATCAGAATTTACGATAGAAAGTTTTTCCGTCTGGAAAATTAAGAACATGCTATCAATTTTTGGCTGGCGGAAATTCGGACAGCTAAATTCCGATGGAGCATACACACGGTTGCATTTTCCGATGAAAAGCTCTCATCTGTCTTTTTCTGGCCGGAATTCCGATTGTGTGTACGCGGCATTAGTCTCCATACCCACTTTCAAACTATACATAAAAATAATTAATAAAAATAGGTTTCTGAACCATTTTTAAATATGAACAAGTACATATTAATGTAGCACAATACACATTATATAGGCTCCTTTTGCACAAGATCTAACAATGCAAATTGCTACTATTAGGTAAATATATATTTTATAAATTCACACTTGCATATGGGATTTACCAAGATAAGTAAAGTGCAATTATCACCACTGATATTTGCAGGGTTCCTTGGGGGTAACAGGGTTGATAAAGGCTGCTCAAGAGGAACCCTAGGGCTCCACAGAATACTGGTGGAAAGTGGCTGATCTGGTGGCCATCAGTATTTTTTCTCAGCACATATAAATGTTTCAGTCTGAAACAAGAAGTTTTTCCCAACATGTAGGTAAGTGCTGAATCAGTAGCAAAATAAAGATGTATTTAAAGTGCATGTGAAGTTCTTACTATAGGGCAGAATAGTGTGAGTTAAAGCCACTGTCAGATTTACATTGCTGTCTGTGTCCCAAATCAAAGTGATAGGGCATCCACAATGTTATAGTTGTCACAGAAACACAAGCTGAGGGAAAGTATTCAAAGAGACGCACTTATTTAATTGACAATGGTTCTTAGAGGGATTTCCTTTTGTGTCCACATGACAGGAAGTGAAATATTCTTAAACTGGTATTATAGGCAAAATAGGTCATTGTTTTTCTAAGTCCTCCTGTAAATTATTATTTAACTTGTTCCAGCTTTAACTTTCTCTATTTCTCAACTTCCTTTAACAGCCCAAGCTGTGCAGAAAAAGTGGCACTTACAGGGTTGAGACAAACCATTTAACACTGGCAGGGATGCTAACAATGGTCAGCTTTTAGTCATTTAGTTAACAATAAAACCCTAAAAGAAAAGATTTTTTTTTTAAGTTTTAACTGCTTAAAAATGTTAGTTGCTTATGAAAATGTAATCTAAACCTACTAGTCCATCTAACACTACCCTCTCCAGACAGTGCAGCTGTCCATGTTACTGGCTGGATCAACAAGTGAAAGTAAAGAGAAAAAAGCCCAAAATAAAATCACTAATAAAGCTAGTATATTTAAGAATTGGTAAACTGACATATATTAAATGTATGTTTAATACCATTAACACCATTTCATGTGGCACAGATGGCAAAAAAAATCTCAGAGGGTTCTATCCCCTACCTACTGTATCCAACACTAGAACTCTTTAACCATGCAAACTGCACCATTTTTTAATATTACTCATATACTGTAAATATCCTGTATTCTATAACACACATAGTGCAAAATGTGTCTTTCTTCTGTCCTTTTTACATTCTCTGGCCTTATTCTTACAGTCTTCCAAGATCAGAATTGACCATACCGGTTTTTTCAAACCACAATACGGGCATTAACGGGTTATGACAAAGTATAAATAACATTAGGACAAGAAGAGAACTTGCCAAACTAGAAAAATTAGAGCTGTCATTGTGGGGTGTTTTTTTCAGATGTGGATTACAGGGCCAATATGGAACAACTTTGCAGCCAATGAACTCTGAGAAAGCAAAGCTTTTCCTAGGACTGGATTTACCATTAGGATCAGTAGCCTTGTGGCCTACACTCAGGGCTTTTTTTCAGCTGGAACTTGGTGGAACTCAGTTCCACCACCTCTGGCTCAGTTCCTCTGCTTACCACTATCACTTGCAATAACAGAAGTCTGGCTTCCATGTTTACAAGTGACAGCTTGTCTCTCAACGACTCCCACAGATCTGATCTCCTGTGTGGCTCCCACTGAGTGTAGGAGGATGGGGGACAAGGGAGATGCAGATTCTCGGGGTGCAGTGCAGACCCTGACCCTCCCACTGGATGATATCCCTGCAAGTGAGAGAGGCAGAGCCACCTACAATGTGCAGGGAGGTACTAGAGCCGGCTGGGTGTTTCAGCCTAATACAGCAACACAGGTAATATATGTGGTAGATGGTGGAGCTTTTAAGCAGGAAGGGTGAAGATGGTGGCAGTGGAGGTGGGAGCCGAAGAGGGGTGAGATATGGATGGGGGATGCAGAGGTAAGCAGCTGTGGAAGAAGCTCAAACTCTACGTGTAGCACACCTCTGAACTCTGCACATAGCACACCTTCAAACTCTACGTATAGCACACCTCTGAACTCTGCACTGTGTGTGTAACACTTCCCCCCTGAACTCTGCAATCTGTACGTAATTCACCCCAGTATTAATTGCCCCTTTAAGACCCTTCCACTGTTTGTTCATAAAACATAACCACATCCACTATTTGATGCATTTTGTTGGGTGTGTGTGTGTGGGGGGGGGGGGGGAGTTTGGGTCATGGTTGAGTTCCTGCACCTATTTTCTGAGGGAAAAAAAGCCCTGCCTATACTGTAGGCAGCAGAGACAAAGTATTATTTATACATTGTTACATTTTTTTAAACCAGATCAGGCTCAGAAAAAGAAGCATATGTTCTATGTTACATCAATGAGGATCCAAACAGAGAGGTGCTGCCTTGGGTGTCAAAGGTTGTGTGCCTACAGACTCCCGTGATGAATGACCAGCCCCTACAGACTCCTAGGATAGATGACCAGCCTCTACAGAATACTGTGGTGTATAGTAAGTAACTACAAACTACTATCAGGGATAACAAGCCCTTACAGGCTCTTGTGATACATGACCAGCCCCTGCAGACACATGTGATTGATAACCAGCTCCTGCAGACAACTGTGATGGATAACAAGCCCCTACAGATTACTGTTATGGATAACAAGCCCCTACAGACTTCTGTGATGGATAATCACCCTCTAGAAATTCATGTGATGGATATCCAGCGCCTATAGACTGGTTTGATGAATTATCAGTTCCTACATACTCCTGCAATGGATATTCAGTCCCTGTAGATTGTTGTGGTGAATATCCACCCCCTATAGACTGCTTTGATGGATATTCACCTCTGCTCCTATATGCTTGCAGATTCCCTGGAAACAAACTGTCTACCTATAGGCACTATGGTTTCCTAACGGATATGGTCCCACTTATAAACTCCCCGTGTCTTTAGCACTTTTTATACATCGGGTATAGCTCAGGACCATAGGATGCCTGCTGTCCTCGTATAGTTTTATGTTGGATCCATGGACAACCCAGGACAACAGAATAAATACTGCTCCTGGATAACAGCAAGGCATGGCTAAAAAAGCACAGAAGTAAACTCAAATTTCAAGTGTTATTTATAGCATAAACCTTGTTCTTTGATGGAAAATAGAGAAGAGCAATGTTTAAACTCCGGTCAGTTTAGGTTATGTTGTCTGTGTCTTGTTGAGGAGATTTCCTTTTACTTCCTGTCCTGAAGGAAGTTAGTTCGAAGAAATGTTTCCAGTGAGGGGAATTTCCACCTAAGCTTTCACCTTAACAGGTATGTAGGCTTAAGGGTGTATATAAAGCCACAGCTCTTTTTTTTGGTTCAGTTATAGCTACACTTTAAAAGCAGTACATTTTGGAGCTGATGTACTCAGGAAAACAATAGGTATTGTATATAAAATGGGAAAAAGCTCTTAACTTTTTACCCATGTTGTTATATAACCTGGTTTATGCCCAGTGTTTAGATTTCCTTCAAAGCCAACTTTTCTATTTCCCAAAAACAATCAACAGTATAAAAATAGCAATGGGCACAAACAGGAAGAAAAAGCAAAAGAACTCAGCAAAAAGTAAAAGCACCAATGCACAAAGGTACAAGCAGCGACAGCGATGCTGCAACCTGTTCAGGTTGTCCACTAATCTCTGTGGATGACGTACACATGGTGGGAAACCTATCAGACGCCCATTTTGGAAGCGTTTCTGGAACCTGTACTCCAGAGCCCCACATAGACCAGGCCTCCGCACAATTGACACTGGTGCCACATAGTCCTGCTGGATATAGATGCCATCATTGTCCAACATCTGCTCCTGCATCTTACGGATCTCCCACTCCAGCATTGGGGATGTCTGTCTGCAAAGTGGACATGTCACCTTGCCAAGGTTGGGCTGGTTGGCTTTGCTGACCATAGTTTTTATACAGTTATCACAAAAGACGTGATTGCAGTTGAGCAATGACTGTTTATGACTGGTGGCATCATAGAGCTCAGTACAGATTGGGCATTCTCGCTCAAAATGATTATCATCGATTAGAAACCTGGAGGATTCTTTGGGTTCCTCGACCTCTTGGCCTTTGTTACTTTCAGTAAGGTTTTCTGGAACATCACCTTGAGAACTGCTAGCACCAGATGTTCTTGGCAAATCATAAACTCCAACTTTACCCACCAGGTAATCATCTTTATCATCAAGACCAACATCTTCTGAGGTTAAGTCTTTGGGATCTAGACCTAGGTGAGGACTGAGAACTTCTTTGAACTTTATCTCTGAGTTCTTAGGTATGGTTACACAACTGTCCATACTGAGTAATGGTGACGTGACATAAAAATCCCTACTTGTACCATTGATTACATGTATTTTACTAGCGTTTGAAAGAGTTTTGCTCTCAGGACCATTCTCAAGTTGTTCTTCAACAGGGATAACAATTGGTGGCATTTCCAGTTTGCTTCCAGTGTCTTTTTTTCCTACAGTTTTGACCTTTATGAAGTCATAATCCCGTCTTCCTACTTTATTTTTCTCTCCAGAATTTGTGCTGGGTCCATATAGTTCACCAGTTTCGGAAGAGCTATCATGAGTCTGATCTTCACACTGAGTCACTGGGTGTTCCATTCTCTAAAAGACAAGTTTGGTATTTAAAAGAACCTTCTCTGTTTAGATACATATGTAGGTAATATTTTTTTTTTCCTGCACAAGCACTTTAAAAAAATGTCACTAAAAAATAACAATGGATTGCTAATCCACCTAGTGGCGGGCCGGACACAGCAATATTAGCAGGTGTAAATAGTGGGTGATTGAGGGGCTACATTTAACCCACTACTGGGTTTTTGCCCATTTAGAGCCTCAATATAGGCTACATATATCAACTGATTTTTGGAAGCATCTCCCCTTTGAATTAGGGTATAGACACCATTTAAAATACCACTCACTGGATTCATACACATATGTGGGCTTTATGACATACCGTATATTGTCCTTATAGATTAAGTCATGCCCACTGACATGCTTTGCTCTGCTCACCAGAGCTTTTTCATAGGTCCTACGAATAAGCTACAGTCCAATAGGACCATATTGACCTATTATTAAGCTTTGGTGGGATGAGTGAAACATGTTAGGGATGTGATTTTGGCAGAGACTTATGGTCTGAGGCCATTTTCAAGACTACTGTAGGTTGGCTGGGTGGGGTTTGGTGATTTTATACATGTATTGCTTTGGGTGAACACCTTTTGCCGCGTACACACGACCAGACTTATATCCGACAGACTTCCGAAAGAGTTCTACCGGAGTTCTGACAGAGTTCTGAAGGACTTTCCGAATGAGCGGACTTGGCCACACACAATCACACCAAACTCTGACGGATTCGAACGTGATGACGTACGACTGGACTCGAATAAGGAAGTTCATAGCCAGTAGCCAATAGCTGCCCTAGCGTCGGTTTTAGTCCGTCGGAATAGCATACACACGAGCAAATTTTTCGGTAGGAACTGGGTCCGGCAGAGTTCTGGTGGAAAAATTTGAAGCATGTTCCATTTCTAAAGTCTGTCAGACTTTTGCGAATCAAAAGTCCGTTGCAGCCCACACACGATCGAATAGTCTGCCGGAATCATTCCGTCAGACTTTGGATGTTGAAAAGTCCGCTCGTGTGTACGGGGCTTTTGGCAGACTGCACCTTTTTCCCTAGTGACTGCAGGAGTTTGGCTTCCCCAGCTTGAGCGGTGTTCATAAACTATACCCAAGGTCACTGCAAGTTATATGTGGCTTACTCTGTAGAAAGCCATTATTTTCATTTGTTTCGCAATGTTTTTGCTAGTCCTAAGGTTCTATCACTAGTGATTTTAGTAGAACAATTGTGCTACTTAAGCAGGCCTTACAATCCATACATTAACCACTTCAACCCCAGAAAGTTTACCCCCTTCATGACCAGGCCATTTTTTGCGATAAGGCACTGTGCTAATTTAACTGACAATTACATGGTTGTGTGACACTGTACCCAAATAAAATTTATGTCCCTTTTTTTCCCACACATAGAGCTTTCTTTTTATGGCATTTGATCACCGCTGCGGTTTTATTTTTTTGTGCTAGAAACAAAAAAAAAAAACGACAATTAAAAAAAAAAAAAAAAAAACAATACTTTTTACTTTATGTTATAAACACACCCAATAAAATTTTTTTTAAAAATCTAATTTCTTCATCAATTTAGGTCAATATGTATTCTGCTACATATTGTTGGTAAAGAAAATCCCAATAAGCGTATATTGATAGGTTTGTGCAAAAGTTATGGCGGCTACAAACAATGGGATATATTTATTGAATTTTTATTTTTTATTCTTTTTTTCTACTAGCAATGGCGGCGACTAGTTTTGGCGGGACTGTGACATTACGGCCGACAAATCTGACACTAAGTGACACTTTTCGGGGGCCAGTGACACTAATACAGTAATCAGTGCTAAAAAAAATGCACCGTCACTGTACTAATGACACTGGTAAGTAAGGTGTTAACATTAGGGGCAATCAAAGGGCTAAATGTGCTCCTAGGAAGTGTTTGCTAACTGGGTGGGAATGCCTTGACTGGCGGAAGACAGAGATCTGTGTTCCTGCTTAACAGGAACACAAGATCTCTTTTCCCCTCTCACAGAACGGTGGTCTGCCTTGTATACACAGGCAGACTGCCGTTCTGCCTCCACTGAGAGCAATCGGCATGTCTCAGTGGACATCGCATCCGCTGGACCCGCTGAGTGTGACCACACACAATGGAGCAGGTCACCAGCGGTGTGCGCCCTTGTGCACAAAATCATATACAGGTACGTGATTTTGTGCAGAAGGGCCACCGCGCCGCATTATATCTGAGTGGGGCAGTCAATAAAAGGTTAATCTGTTTTTTGTTTTTTTTTGCTCAACCAGCATGTTTAATGAAAAAAAGAAAAACAGGCTTGATTTCTACATCTGGTATTGGAGAGTTTTTCAGTTCAGGCATATGCTCCCTGCACCCCTGCTAGCAGAATATAATAGCGCAGCTGGAGGCATTCCCCCACTTTGAGTGTTGATGGGGGAATCAAGTGATTTTCTTTCCTTCCAACTGTGATAAGTCGGTGTGTTCAAACACAATAATGAGGTATAGACATATAGTTTATTTCTAGTTTTTGCATTCATAGTTGTACTATTAATTGCAAGTTTAACTCATTGACTATTAACAGATGCAAACGCAAAGCATGTTCATATTTACCATTAAAGTGTACAAAGCAGTAAAACTGGATGAAAATCTCAAAGATTCATTACATGCCACCAATCTAACACTATCTGAAATCTTAAAGGGTCAGCCCACCTAATCTTGATGCTTCTATATTTAGCTCCCCACTCAGCCCTTTAGCTTAACCATAACTACCACAATTTAAAAAAAAGAAACCATGAAAAAAAAAAAAATGTATTCTTCCATGCAGTGGGGCTCTGCCTGCACTGCATGGGTTAGCTGCTTGTTTTGTCTAGGAACACAAGGGAAATCTGTACATACCAATCCTTCCATCTTCCAGAAAAAAACCTCCACCAAACTCTTGAGATAAGCTTTCTAGAAAAAAAGTACCGAAAACGCGTGTAAAAGCTCAAAGAAGCTAAAAAAAAAAAAAGATAAAATATGCTGAGGCTAGGGTTTGTGAAAAAAAAAAATGCTTATGCTCAAAGAAGTTCAAAAGAGCTTGGAAAAGCTCACTAAAAACGTGCAAAAGAGCACAAAAAAAAAAAAGCACAAGCCTTTTCAAACTTTTAGGCAGACAAATAAAAGCTCAAATGCCTGTAAGTCCAGGTTCACATGGATGCAATTTGGCATGCGATTTGACATGTCAAATCGCATGCCAAATCGGCGGCTATAACTGGCAATAGCACCGTCCGAATCAGTGCGATGCTAACTTTGCAGTGCTGCACCTAGCGTTGCCACCTCATCCCTTTAAACCCAAACACATTTGAATTACACAGATTCTGGGGCTAATTAAATACAGATAAGGCACCAAGCGAGTTTAATTACCACCTTAATCAGCCACAGAACCTGTGTAATTAATATAGGTTCGGGTTTAAAGGGATGAGGTGGCATCAATTACCAAAAGTTCTGTACTACTTTTGGCGACTTTGGGTACGATTTCAATAGACATCTGCGCAGGAACCCACATAGATGTCTCTGAAATCGCCCCCGAAGTCGGACTGACATGCGGAAACGAACTTGCACGATTTCAATCCAGCAGCAGTGTGAACCTAGGCTAAAAGCAGCTTTTTTTTTTTTAGGCATTAGAGTGCATGAGCCCTAAGGTAAGATCCTTAGAAAACAGTGTGTTGGAGGCCGCTGGGAGCTGTTGGGTGAAGTGAAAGGAAAGTATAGGCAGACCTTCATCCTGTGAACCTTTCTTACCTGGGATAGCATGCATCCTCTGCAGTTCTAAAGCTCTGCTCAGTAGTCCCAGCTGTGGTGAAACTAGCCTGCTCTACAGGCTCTCTCTCCCTCAGCACGGCGCCCAGACCAGTCCATCCAGTTTTACCAGAAGCTGGCAACCAATAGCAGTAGAAGATCAACCCTCCTGATAAGAGTCATTAAAATGCTGATACAGACGACAACAGAGAGTGTGGACAGAACATTTATATAATATACATTCTACCATGTGTAAAAACATACCTCCCAACTTTTTGAGATGGGAACAGGGGACACCTATTAGCAAAAAATTAAGCAATTTAGAAATAGGGTGAAAGGTTTAGCACTGGGAAACACTTTTTGAAAGATAAATAGTACATTTTCTATACAATTATATAGATCAGACCAAAATGAGAAAGAAAGGGGCAGAGAGACTTTGTTCCAAATCAGGGACAGCCCTTCGAAATTAGGGACAGTTGGGAGGTATGCAGTGTAGATCAGGGTTGCCATCTCATCCCTTTAAACCCGTACACATATGAATTACACAGGTTATGAGGCTAATTTAATTCAGATAAGGCCCCTAGTGAGTTTTATTTCCACCTTAATCAGACGCAGAACCTGTGTATTTAATATTTGTTCGGTTTTAAAGGGATGAGGTGGCAACCATAGTGTAGATCCATCTTGTCAGGAGTCACTGGGCCTCTCAATTGTCTGCCTACAAAAAATTGAATACTAACTGCATTCTTCCTGGTAGACCACACTCATGCTTCATCAAAAGTCCTTGAAAGCCTCCATCATACTGGACTGTGTACTGCCTGGCCCCTAACAGATACTATTTTATGTACAGTATATGGTAAAATAGAGATGGGCTCTGGCGTGTTGCCCACCTCACCAGGAAGCTGACACCACACGGCTAATCACAGGCAGGGAAACATTTATCGATCTGTGAAGCTGTGGATTGGGAAATGTCTCACTGCCTGTGATTAGCCATGTTGTTCATGTCGGGTTCCTGGTGGGATCGGGCAGGTGGGATCCCGAACACGCCCAAGCCTATTCCTAATGGTAAACCCAATGTCATATATACGCTTTAACATATTCATTTCAAAAGTTGATTTCAATCTTTTTACCTTCTGCAGCTTTCATTACACTTTTTAACAGTGATGTGCTGTAAAGTATGCCATTGTTTTTAGAGTGGCTCCCAGCATAAAATTAAGCTGAATACTGGATAAAGCCTAGAGATGCACTTTATTATTACATTTACTATATTTATTACATTCATCTGGCATCAAAAGACCTCATATGATTTCACTTAGGACTCTTCAGATTCCTTCTAGCTGGCCTGGAGCTTCACAAATTCCAGTATTATTTTCTAGATGCAATTTAATCAAGGTCCATGATTGGCTCTCCTTGTAAGGGGGACTACAATTGGCTAGGTGTTGTCACCAAAATGAGCAAGTCCCCACCCCACTTCTTCTTGAATAGGACAGATGCCCACCTGTTGGTTCTGGAACTCTCTGCCATATTGTGTCATACCCCTGACCATGGGCCTGCTCTCAACATCCCCGGCCTAGGGCCTTAATATTTGAGAATTAAGGAATGTCCACAAATAGAGTGCACTTTCCGCACTTTGCTGTAGCTTTGCAAGACTTTTGTGACATCTGACATCATATTTTCACAGTTTCATTTCTTAAACATCCATGTGATCAGATGCCTGTCTGAGTTTTAACAGATTGCACTGAGATGTGCAAACCGATTTGGGGGTGTCAATAACTTTTAACTGATACTCCCAGCAGTTCGCATAGGACAGTGTTAATTGCTGCCAGGAAACATGCGTTGTGGGAACCCGATGTGGATTCCCAGGGTTCCCGCATCGCAGCAGTGTGAACCGGCCCTTAGGTTACTGAACATTGTTTATTAATCAATGTTTAAACCTAGATTGTCAGGAGAGAAAAAGAGTTTGCAAGCTAAGGACAGTTCAAAGGAACTAACATCACCTTCTAGAGCAGCTTCTTCTCAGATACCCCTAATTAATTTCATAATACTATGCAGCAACACTTTCCTCATGGGCGGATCAAACTTCCTTATTTAAAAATGAATTACACATGTTCCGATGGTATTGGGTACCTGCCCGCACGGCTCGGGCATTCCCTGGGAGTACTGACAGATGCTTCCGCAACTGTGGTCAACGAGGTGATGTCATGCACACATGGTGGGCTTGCCCAAGGTTGGTGGGGTTCTGGTCTAGGATCTTTGGTTTACTGCAGACACTCTTTCATCTAACGATTCGAAGGGACGCTAGGCTAGCTCTCCTACATTGCCCGGTTCCTGGCCTGCGCGGCCCTCAACAGAAGCTGGCTACCTATCTGTTTATAGCGGCCAAGCGGACCATTGCCCAAGCCTGGAAGTCACAACGGGTAGATTTTCAAGGGGTTAAGACACGCATGACTGCTATGTTACTTCAAGAACGTATGTCCAGTATTGTTCATGATTCTCATGCTAAATTTCTAAGGATCTGGGAGCCGTGGATCTCTTATGAGTTCCCCACGCTCCAGGCGGCATGCCTGAGCGTGGTCTGAATTCTCCTGGCGGGGCGTCCGAGCCCGAGCTTTCCCCCCTTCCTTTTCTCCCCCCCCCTTTTTTTTCTCCCTACCCTTCTTTCTTCTGTTCCCTATCTCTCTTCTCTCTCATTAGTAATCTCTCCCATTGCTAATTAAAAACTGCTTCCTCCCATGGACGGGGGTGGCAGGAACAGGGCTTACTCGCAGAACATGATTAAGGAACGAGTTGTTTGACACTGAATCAGTCTAGATTCCACCTTTTGCTCATCTCCCTTCCTTATCCTGAGTTTATTAGAAATATATTGTGATGGTTAGCCCTTTGGATTTATATTCATGATTAGTGGCCCCTGCGAGGGCTCACAAGGAGTTGATTGTACTCTTTTGTTTATTACTGTTTTTTCAAAAATTCACAATAAACATATTGAAACAGAAAAATGAATTACACATGTTGGCCCAGCAGACATCAGAGGATTGATGAGATTTTAAAGGGAGAACCATATGTCCCCAGTTATCTCATCTAAAGATAAATTAAAGTGTAGCTCAACTTTCATGGGGAAAAAAATAGCAAATAAAAAAAAAAATATATAGCATATACAATTGCGACACAAGTCATATTGTGATTGAATGTTATTTTTTAATCTGCAGCTCTGTAATTTTCTGTAAAGTGCAATGCAATGTGGCTACCTGGAGGTGTTCTGTACACAGAATGTGTATAGAACGCCCCAGAAACGTATTTTCCGATGTAGCCGGGAGAGGATTACAGTTATCTGACACTGTAGATTTGTCCTCTACCTTCCCAGACTGTCTCTATATTCCCCTAGTGCTGGGCTCAGATTACATGCATCATACTCCTGAGTCTAGAGGAGAGCATTGTGGGACCTGTAGTCTCCTGAACAGACACCACTGAACTGCACCTCCCAACAAGCCATCTGCTCCAGGGGAGAATTGTGGGAGAGACTATTAAGGGATCTGCTGACCAGGCCCATGCTCTCTTGCTTCCTGGGACCCATCAAGTGTGCACCAGTTTGCCACTGTGTGAGAGCATCGTGGCCTACCACATGACTCACAGCATTCACAGCTCCAGCCCAGGTGATACAGGCCTTGCTCTCCACACCAGGGGTACCCCCAGCATCGCTGATCGCATCAGGGTCAGGTGGCTCACTGAATCAGCAGACTACAACTATCTCAGCCCGCTTGCAGTAAGGAGAGTTGACTTGGATCGTTCATCAAGTCTTTAAAGGTCCTCAGGATTGGTGAGAAGGCACTTGCCCAAAATCCAGTTACTGGCCACTAATACATCACTTTGAACACTGTATACAGAAACCTTATAGTTGATATTGCTAAGAGGATTGCCACTAGTCACAACAAGCTGCCCTGCATTGATTGCTTATCACTGCGCCATAGAAATTCTTGTTTCTTTGAGCTCCAACTACCGGTGAAGATAATTCTGAACACTGCTATTTTATTGCTCTTAAAGGGGACATATTACTGGTATCAATATTACTTCATCTCTCATTAGGATTAAAGGTATTATAGGCTGGCCTGGGGTTCCCCTTTAGCAGTAGTATTATGTACAGCAACCAATAGCCTTCTTGGGAAATCCATTTACTTACTGTCTGTTATTGTGTACAATGGTATCATTTACTTGTCATTGCTAATTTTCATTTAACTGCTTTATGAACTATTTCAACTGAGTCTTGGCTGTTTATCCAGGACTTGGCTGACAAATACCCTTTTAAGTCTCTTCTCTTGACTAAATAAATCTGAGAGAGCTAAAACAAACTGCACTGTGTCAGTGTGCTTTTTAAAGGTATACACAACATGCCTGAACCTAGAGTGTCAGGAGGGCTGGAAAGTTCACAGGGTCAAGGCTGCTCAGAGGAACATGCAATTACAAGCAACCCCCTAGGGGGAGTGCTACACCTGCTTGTGTGATTTTCTCACTGATTTCCCTGAAAGTCTTACTAAAGTTAGGGTTGCCACCTATCTAGGATTTACCTGGACAGTTCGGGTTTTGAATCATGTGTCTGGGTTTCAGTCCACCTGAAACCCTGAAACAATATTCAGACCAGGCTGTGGCTCCCCCAAGTGACTGAGATAGTCATACATAAATCTGTTGCCGTCGGGGAGCTGTTTGGGGGCAAGTTTGACTGAAGGGTGGGGTGATAATGTCAGCAAGAGCAGTTTGGCCACACCCATTGTTTACCAAGTCGCTCTCTGTGCGCTACATTACTGCTCTCCTTGGGGCACCCAAATGAATCCAAGGTCTTTTATAATCCTATAGTGTTTAATTACAAAACCACTCCCATTAGACTCACTGAGCACTGGGGCACAGAGGAGTAAACAGTGATTTCTTCTGCATAACAAAAGGTAGGAATCTGTAACAAAGTTTGTTAAAATCCTTGCAATGTACATTGATCAACCAGAGGTCAATTTTTTGTTACGCTTTAACACAATTTTAATTATATCACCAAATCTATTAGACTCTTATTAAATTACAACACCGTTACTGTCAAATCTACTTCTAGGAATGTGGTCAGCAGGCAGATTTATTCCGTATGCTACAGGTTTGTCTTCATGTAAACCAATTTTGAACATGAATCCATTGTTTCCTCAAATCTGCATTTAGTCAATATTAGCTGTCCTAAAACATGTCTTCTAGGGTTCATGAGTGACCATATTTGTATGCTAAAAAATCCATTCTACTTACAAGGAAAAGGTCATCCCCTACCTCATAAGCTGGATAGAAAAATTGTATTAGTTTGACTCTTCCTCTATATTACATGTGTCAAACCCAAGGCCTATGAGCTGAATCTGGCCAGCCATGCTATATCATGTGGCCCTTACATCCAGGGTTTTCTTTCAGCCGGCACATAGCAGAACTCAGTTCGCCACCTCTGGCACTCTGAACCTTGTACTTAATTGGTATGTAGAGCGCCCCTGAACCCTGCACTATGTACGTAGCAGAGCTCTGAACTCAGCATTATGTACAGGGCCTTCTTTAATATTGATTGGACCCTGGGTAAAAATTTTCTTAGGGCCCCCCTCCCCCCATGCAATTTCTCTCTCCACCTTCTCTGAGACATACAATAAATAGCAGCTAGACTTAAAATCAGTTTACCGTATCAGATCAGGCAGCGATTGCGATTGGTTGCCAGAGGTTACAGCATATCATTACTGCTTACTGACTGGTTGCTAGAGGTTACAGCACTCCTTAAGGCTCACTGAATAGTTGCTAGAGGTTACAGCACATTTCTGCTTGTTGATTGGCTGCTAGAGATTGCTGTACAGTAATACTGCTCACTGGTTGCTATAGGTTACAGCACATCTCCTCACTGCAGGGGGGCATGATATACGTATGAATGCTACCTTTATTTACATATCAATGCAGTTGGCCTCAGCTATTTACATATGCATGTCACTGCTATTTACATATGAATGCCAGTATTTACATGTAAACACAGGGTCTGCAGGTGAGTCATCTGTACACAACAATAGGGCAGAGCTGGGCAGCATTAGTAGCAGCACAGGACTAAAACTTCAAGGGACAAGGGAATGTAAACTGGGATAGTTAGCAAGTATGAGGCAGCTGCTTTGGGCCCCACAACAATGATAGGGCCCAGGGCAGCTGCCTCTTTTGCCCTGCTTTAAAGACGGCCCTGATTATGTATGTAGGGCACCCCTAAATAGGGATGGCCGAACGGTTCGCCCGACGGTCGTTTCGCGGCGAATTTCGGATGTTCGCCGTCCGCCCGATCGGTGGACTATTGCCGCCGTTCGCCCGGCGCACTTCCGTGTTTACTGTGTAAAAGAACTTTGACCTATGATGACACATCCATCATGGGGTACAGGACAGCCAATTGAGACATTACAGCACATGGACACTTGGACATTCCCCCTAACTTATAAATAGACCCGATCCGGCGGCCCTTTTACATTCTTTCTTCTGTCACTATAGGGAGAGGTTGCTGTGTGGAGCAGGGAGAGATTGCAGTGACCCAAATCGCTAGCTATTTGGTCCACAAAAGTTCTTTTCAGGACTGGTATAGGTGTTAGGTGTAGTTCAGGATATAGGTTTGAGGCAGTGCTGTGCTAGTGATTGTTGCAGCAGCCTGAGTGTCTTTTGTCAGTGTAGAGAAAGGGACAGGACGCTGTGTGCTGCAGGGACAGTTTAATCATTAGCTGTTACTATTAGGTCCACAAAAGTGCTATTCAAGTTATTGTTCCAGCAGCCTCTGTTTTGTCAGTTTAAATAGGGACAGGCAGGAAGCTGTGTGTGAGGCAGTGAGGGACAGTCAGTTTAATCAGTAGCTGTTACTATTAGGTCCACAAAGGTTCTTTTCAGGACTGGTATGGTAATAGGCTTGTACACGTATAATATTCTTTCTTCCAAATATAGAAAGAATATTATACTTGACTGCTGCCCTTCTGCTGCAGTCTGCTAATCATTCACAACCTACTTGTTCCACAAAGCTCCTTATAAGGACTGGTAAGGTCTAGGGTGCTACAGTACATAGGGTTGAGTGAGGTACAGTCTGCTATTCGTTAAGGACTGGTATAGGTCCACAATACATAGGGTTGAGGTGCACTACTGCTGACTGCTGCCCTATACTGCAGCAGTCCTTCATCAGTATAGGGACTGACGTACAGTCTGCTAATTATTCACAACCTACTTGTTCCACAAAGGTCCTTATAAGGACTGGTAAGGTCTAGGGTGCTACAGTACATAGGGTTGAGTGAGGTACAGTCTGCTATTCCTTAAGGACTGGTATAGGTCCACAATACATAGGGTTGAGGTGCACTACTGCTGACTGCTGCCCTATACTGCAGCAGTCCTTCATCAGTATAGGGACTGACGTACAGTCTGCTAATCATTCACAACCTACTTGTTACACAAAGGTCCTTATAAGGACTGGTAAGGTCTAGGGTGCTACAGTACATAGGCTTGAGTGAGGTACAGTCTGCTATTCGTTAAGGACTGGTATAGGTCCACAATACATATGTTTGAGGTGCACTACTGCTGACTGCTGCCCTATACTGCAGCAGTCCTTCATCAGTGTAGGGACTGAGATTTTTGTCACAGGGTCATTTAAAAAATGACAGGCAGAGGAAGAGGCAGGCCCTTCCGCAGGGGTGGTATGGGTAGGGCAGGAGCAACAGGCCTGAGCCAAAGTGGGAAGTTGCAGAAGGTGCGTTCAATTACTTTAAAGGACGCACCAGACTTGGTTGAGTGGCTCACTCAGCCTTACTCTTCTGCACCCTCCTCATCCTCTCGATCTGCACCCTCTTCTTCACTCTCTGCTATGTGCACCCCCAAAGACACTACCACCAACAACACCACCACCACCACATACCTTCCGCTTGAGTCACAGGAATTATTTTCCGATCCATATCAAGACATTTCTGATGCGCAGCCACTCTTGGTATTGGGTCAGGAAGAGGTGGTAGCAACAACCGCTACTCAGCAGTCTGACGACAGTACCCAGATCAGCCCAAGGAGGAGGTTGGTCCCCGATGTTGCTGCCTACTCCGAGATCTCTACTTATAGCGGTGGGGAAGGTGAGTTTGATGATGACGTGTCTAGTGATGTCACGTGGGTGCCCACAAGAGAGGAAGAGGAGGGGAGTTCAGAGGGAGATATGGACCAGCAGATAGGGAGGAGAAGCAGGAATAACTTACATTGCACAGGAGGGACAAAGCAGACTGCTAATATATCAGGAGTGAGTCATCGACCATGTACGGTCACATCTGGCACTCCCAGGACACCGGCACATGGCTCCGCAGTGTGGGCTTCCATCACGCCAAGCTCACGTTTTTCTGCAAAAAGGCAGGCTTCCGTGGGTCTAATGTTCGAGCGTAAAAAAATGATGACGCCGGATAACCCTCTTGCCCAACGGTTGACGGCTGGCTTGTCAGAACTCATAGCCCGCCAACTACTGCCATATAAACTGGTGGACTCGGATGCCTTTTGAAAATTTGTGGCCATTGGAACACCACAATGGAAGGTCCCAGGAAGGAAGTATTTCTCAGAGAAGGGCATCCCAGAGCTATATGGCCATGTTCAGCGGCAAGTGAATGTATCTCTGGCACACAGTGTCGGTGCCAAGATACATCTGACCACAGACACGTGGTCTAGCAAACACGGGCAGGGAAGGTATATCACTTTTACTGCCACCTGGGTGAACCTTCTGATGGCCGTCAAGCATGTAACCCGTGGCACCCGTGTAGATTTGGTTTTACCGCCACGGATTTCATGCAGGCCTGGCTCTTCTTCTCCTCCTCCTCCTACTCCATCCTCCTCCCTCTCCTCCTCGGCTGACTCCTCCTTTTCCGCTGCTAGTGTCTATTCCGCTGCGCCGCCCAATCTCCCCAGAACCTATTCGACATGCCAGGTGAGACGTTGCCATGCCGTGCTGCGTCTGTTGTGCCTGGAAGCCAAGAGCCACACTGGCCCGGCACTCCTTTCAGCTTTGCGTTCACAGGCAGATCAGTGGCTAACACCGCTCAATTTGACAGTTGGTAAAGTGGTGTGTGACAACGGTACCAATCTGCTTAGCGCATTGAAACAGGGCAAAATCACGCACGTGCCATGCATGGCACACGTCTTAAACTTGGTCGTGCGGCGATTCGTTGTCAAATACCCTGGGGTCCAGGACATCTTGCGGCAGGCAAGGAAAATCTCGGCCCATTTCAGAAGATCTTACACGGCCATGGCTCGCCTTGCTGACATTCAGCGGCGACACAATCTGCCGGTCAGACGTCTTATTTGCGATTGCCTGACGCGATGGAACTCAACCTTCTATATGCTTGATAGGCTGCTCCAGCAGAAACGTGCAGTTAACGTCTACCTGTATGAACTCTGCGGCAGAACAGGTTCTGGGGAGCTGGGTTTTTTTTCACCGCACCAGTGGCTGCTCATGAGCAACGCATGCAGACTTCTGCGGCCATTTGAGGAGATCACCAAACTGGTCAGTCGCAGCCATGGCACCATCAGTGACATGGTACCTTATGCCTTCTTTATGGAGCGTGCATTGCGCCGTGTCATTGATCAAGCTGTGGAGGAGCAGGAAGGAGCGGGAAGATGAGGAAGTCGCAATGCTGGATGAATTCCCAGGGGGGCTACTCTATCTGAGACAAGTGAACAACAGGAGTCTGAAGAGGAGTCAGAGGAGGATGGTGCCGGGACGGATGAGGAGGAGCAAAAGCATGCTTTAAACCTTTCTGGGATCCCTGTTGTGCGAGGATAGGGAGAGGAGAATGAAGAGGACGACATTATCCTGGATGATGAGCAGGAGCCAGGGCACCACACCGCTTCCACTTTAGTGCAAATGGGGGCCTTCATGCTCCAGTGTTTTAATAGGGACCCCCGTATAAAAAGCATAAGGGTCAAGGACCAGTACTGGGTGGTAACGTACTTAGACCCCCGGCACAAACACAAAATGGCGGAAATGTTACCGCCGTCACAGAGGGCTGGCAGAATGCAGCACTTCCAGGCCTTGCTTCGAGAAATGCTGCATTCTGCTTTTGCGTGCGCTGGCAGAGGAGCAATTCCCACTCCCAGAGAAGGAGTTGCGGGTACCGATCCAACAGCGCCTGCAAGAAGAGGCCGGTTTGAAGATGTGTTGGTGACTTCGGATATGAGGTCATTCTTTCAGCCGACCCATCGACAGGTGTCATCCGGATCCAGCATCAGGGAACACCTAGACCATCAGGTGTCCGACTACATCGGGTTAACGGCCGATGTGGACGCTCTGAGGAGTGATGAACCCCTGGACTACTGGGTGGGCAGGCTTGACCTCTGGCCAGAGCTTGCCCAATTTGCAATCGAACTGTTGGCTTGCCCCTCATCCAGTGTCCTGTCCGAAAGGACGTTTAGCGCAGCAGGGGGGATCGTGACCGATAAGCGTACTTGCCTATCTCACGACAGTGTTAACTACCTCACATTTCTAAAAATGAATGAGGCATGGATCTCGCAGGAATTCAACACATGTGACCAGTAGACCATGTACAGTGGTGTGAAAAAGTGTTTGGCCCCTTCCTCATTTCCTGTTCCTTTGCATGTTTGTCACACTTAAGTGTTTCGGAACATCAAACCAATTTAAACAATAGTCAAGGACAACACAAGTAAACACAAAATGCAATTTGTAAATGAAGGTGTTTATTATTAAAGGTGAAAAAAAATCCAAACCATCATGGCCCTGTGTGAAAAGGTGATTGCCCCCTAAACCTAATAACTGGTTGGGCCACCCTTAGCAGCAACAACTGCAACCAAGCGTTTGCGATAACGTGCAATGAGGCTTTTACAGCGTCCTGGAGGAATTTTGGCCCACTCATCTTTGCAGAATTGTCCTAATTCAGTTACATTAGAGGGTTTTCGAGCATGAACGGCCTTTTTAAGGTCATACCACAACATCTCAATAGAATTCAGGTCAGGACTTTGGCTAGGCCACTCCAAAGTCTTCATTTTGTTTTTCTTCAGCCATTCGGTGGTGGACTTGCTGGTGTGTTTAGGATCATTGTCCTGCTGCAGAACCCAAGTTCGTTTCAGCTTGAGTACACGAACAGATGGTCGGACATTCTCCTTCAGGATCTCTTGGTAGACAGCAGAATTCATAGTTCCTTTTATCACAGCAAGTCTTCCAGGTCCTGAAGCAGCAAAACAGCCCCAGACCATCACACTACCACCACCATATTTTACTGTTGGTATAATGTTCTTTTTATGAAATGCAGTGTTCCTTCTACGCCAGATATACTTGGACACACACCTTCCAAAGAGTTCCACTTTTGTCTCATCGGTCCACAGAATGTTGTCCCAAAAGTCTTGGGGATCATCAAGATGTGTTGCGGAGAAATTGAGACGAGCTTTGATGTTCTTTTTGCTCAGCAGTGGTTTTCTCCTTGGAACTCTGCCATTCAGTCCATTTTTGCCCAGTCTTTTCCTGATGGTGGAGGCATGAATGCTGACCTTAACTGAGGCAAGTGAGGCCTGCAGTTCCTTGGACGTTGTTGTGGGGTCTTTTGTGACCTCTTGGATGAGTCGTCGCTGCGCTCTTGGGGTAATTTTGGGCGGCCGGCCGCTCCTGGGAAGGTTCACCACTGTTCCATGTCTTCGCCATTTGTGGATAATGGCTCTCACTGTGGTTCACTGGATTCCCAAAGCTTTGGAAATGGCTTTATAACCCTTTCCAGACTGATAGATCTCAATTACTTTCTTTCTCAATTGTTCCTGAATTTCTTTGGGTCTCGGCATGATGTGTAGCTTTTAAGGATCTTCTGGTGGACCATACTGTGTCAAGCAGCTCCTATTTAAGTGATGCCTTGATTGTGAACAGGTGTGGCAATAATCAGGCCTGGGTGTGGCTAGAGAAATTGAACTCAGGTGTGGACAACCACAGTTATAGTATGTTTTAACAAGGGGGGCAATCACTTTTTCACACAGGGCCATGATGGTTTGGATTTTTTTTCACCTTTAATAATAAACACCTTCATTTACAAATTGCATTTTGTGTTTACTTGTGTTGTCCTTGACTATTGTTTAAATTGGTTTGATGTTCCGAAACACTTAAGTGTGACAAACATGCAAAGGAACAGGAAATGAGGAAGGGGGCAAACACTTTTTCACACCACTGTATATGTCTATAAACAATTTTTTTAATCGAGCACACAGACCTTCTTTCTTCATTTGGATCACTTCCTTGTCCAAAAAAAGCATACCGTACTATATGCCCGTACCCTCCTGTTTGAAGAGGTTGAGCGGTGTCATATTTCTACTGGGGCTGCTTATTATGAGGGGCTCCCACCATCCCTGTGCTGTGCTGACTTCCTCCTGGGGCTGTACCTCTGCTGTGCATATTATGAGGGACTGCCACCATCCCTGTGCTATGCTGACATCCTCCTGGGGCTGCTTATTATGAGGGGCTCCCACCATCCCTGTGCTATGCTGACATCCTCCTGGGGCTGCTTATTATGAGGGGCTCCCACCATCCCTGTGCTGTGCTGACTTCCTCCTGGGGCTGCTTATTATGAGGGGCTCCCACCATCCCTGTGCTATGCTGACATCCTCCTGGGGCTGCTTATTATGAGGGGCTCCCACCATCCCTGTGCTGTGCTGACTTCCTCCTGGGGCTGCTTATTATGAGGGGCTCCCACCATCCCTGTGCTGTGCTGACTTCCTCCTGGGGCTGCTTATTATGAGGGGCTCCCACCATCCCTGTGCTGTGCCGACTTCCTCCTGGGGCTGTACCTCTGCTGTGCATATTATGAGGGGCTCCCACCATCCCTGTGCTATGCTGACATCCTCCTGGGGCTGCTTATTATGAGGGGCTCCCACCATCCCTGTGCTATGCTGACATCCTCCTGGGGCTGCTTATTATGAGGGGCTCCCACCATCCCTGTGCTGTGCTGACTTCCTCCTGGGGCTGCTTATTATGAGGGGCTCCCACCATCCCTGTGCTGTGCTGACTTCCTCCTGGGGCTGTACCTCTGCTGTGCATATTATGAGGGGCTCCCATCATCCCTGTGCTGTGCTGACATCCTCCTGGGGCTGCTTATTATGAGGGGCTCCCACCATCCCTGTGCTATGCTGACATCCTCCTGGGGCTGCTTATTATGAGGGGCTCCCACCATCCCTGTGCTGACTTCCTCCTGGGGCTGCTTATTATGAGGGGCTCCCACCATCCCTGTGCTGTGCTGACTTCCTCCTGGGGCTGTACCTCTGCTGTGCATATTATGAGGTGCTCCCACCATCCCTGTGCTATGCTCATTATGAGGGGCTCCCACCATAACTGTGCTATGCTCATTATGAGGGGCTCCCACCATCCCTGTGCTATGCTGACTTCCTCCTGGGGCTGCTTACGGTGCAGGTGTCAGTGCTGTATATCACGGTGCTGATGTCAGTGCTGTATATCACGGTGCTGGTGTTAATGCTTTATGTCACGCTGCTGATGTCAGTGCTCTCTATCACGGTGCTGGTGTCAGATGACTCTATCACGGTGCAGGTGTCATTGCTGTATGTCACGCTGCTGATGTCAGTACTCTCTATCACGATGCTGCTGTCAGTGCTGTATATCACAGTGCTGGTGTTAGTGCTTTATGTCACGCTACTGATGTCAGTGCTCTCTATCACGGTGCAGGTGTCATTGCTGTATGTCACGCTGCTGATGTCAGTACTCTCTATCGCGGTGCTGTATGTCACGCTGCTGGTGATCATCTCCTGCACCCTCTTCTTTGCCTACTCTGACCTTCCCTCTCCTCCATTGCCTTCATGTGCTCCACAGTCCTGAATTGTCACAACAATTTCACATATAAAAAAAGAATGCTTGTAGTTGTCGATCCCAGATTCACCTCATACATGTGTTATGTCATTGGCCATGTGGTGGGACTATGTTTGCACAGCTATTAATTATTTTGTGTCTGCAAATTTGACCTGTAGCTTTGCAAAGTTCGCCTCCCATTGAAGTCAATGGGGCCCGCCGCGAACTATCAGCCGCGTTCGTGAAAAGTGCCGTCGGAAGTTCGTCCATCACTACCCCTAAAATTTGCATGTAGCACACGTGTACAGTGTACCACTGAACTCTACGCTCTGTACATAGCACACCCCTGAACTCTGAATGTAGCGCACCTCTGAACTCTGTGCATAGGGCACCCCTGAACCCTGTACTTGGTATGTAGCACACCCCCTGAACTCTGCACTATGTTCGTAGCGTACCCCTGAACTTTGCATTCTGTATGTAGCTCACTCCTGAACTCTATACTCTGTACATAGTGCATTCCTGAACTCCGTACATAACGCACTCCTGGTATTGTTTGCCCTTTTAAATACCTCCCACTGGGCGGGGGTGAGCATGGTTGAGTTCCTGCACCTTCTCTCTTGGATAAATTTATATAGTCTTACAGATGCAACCAGCCCTTTGAGGGCAACCATAATGCTGATGGGGCCTATGATGAAATTGAGTTTGACATCCTGCTCTATATCAACTCACTTATGCTAATAGGAGCAAAAAAGTTTGACATTATATGAGGCCAGGCCCGGATTGGCCTTAGGGCAAACCGGGCACTTGCCCGGTGGGCCGTGGCCACCAAGCTGCAAGTCCTTGCAGGGCTTGAGCTGGCGCCATTCATCCAGCCTCTCCTCGGCCGCCCGGCTGCTTAGCCATCGGCACCGGGGGGGGGGAGCTAGATGAGACTTCTTCGGCCTCTGCCTCTGCTGTATAGGTCAGCCGTCGGTGCCGGGAGGAGGAGCCAGAGCAGACACCTTGGAGCCGGTGAAAATGTGAGTTCAGCCCCCCCCCCCCCGTAAACTGCATAGGAGAAGGGCTGGGGGCGGCTGCAGATAGAAGAATAATTCTCTCCATCTTCCTCCTGCAGTAGCGGAATGCATGCTAGGGGGAGAGGAGAAGCAGGCATTCCGAGCTATTCTTCTATATGCAGCCGCCCCCACCCCTCCTCCTATCCTGCTTCTCTCTGCTGCTCCCCCCTGGGCTCTCCACCACACCCATACTCTCTGCTATCCCGTGCTCTCTGCTACCCCCCCATGCTCTCCACCTCCCCCCATGTTCTCCACAGCACCCATACTCTTTGCCACCCCCCCATGCTCTCCACCGCCCCATGCTCTCTGCCACCCCCCCATGCTCTCTGACACCCCCATACTCTCAACCCCCCCATGCTCTCCGCCACCCCCCATGATCTCCGCCACCCCCCCATGATCTCCGCCACCCCCCCATGCTCTCCGCCACCCCCCCATGCTCTCCGTCTCCCCCCATGCTCTACGCCTCCCCCCATGCTCTCCGCCTCCCCCCATGCTCTCCACGGCACCCATACTCTCTGCCATCCCCCCATACTCTCCACCTCCCCCCATGCTCTCCGCCTCCCCCCATGCTCTCCGCCTCCCCCCATGCTCTTCGCCTCCCCCCATGCTCTCCGCCTCCCCCCATGCTCTCCGCCACCCTCCCATGCTCTCCGCCACCCTCCCCATTCTCTCTGCCACCTCCCCATCTCCCCCCATGCTCTCCACGGCACACATACTCTCTGCCACCCCCCCATGCTCTCCACCTCCCCTCGTGCTCTCCGCCACCCCCCCATGCTCTCCGCCACCCCCCCATGCTCTCCACCACCCCCATGCTCTCCGCCACCTCCCCCATACTCTCCACCACCTCCCCCATACTCTCTGCCACCTCCCCGAGCTCTCTGCCCACCCTCCCTGTGCTCTCTGCCCACCCCCGTGCTCTCCTCCACCCCCCCGTTCTCTCCGCCACCCTCCCTGTGCTCTCCACCTCCCCACATGCTCTCCACTGCCCCCCTGTGCTCTCCACCTCCCCTTATGCTCTACACTGCCCCCCTGTGCTCTCCTCTTCCTCCCTGTGTTCTCTGCCTCTCCCCTGTGCACTCACCCCACCTTATGTTCTCAAGGTTCTTCCCTGTGCTCTCCAACCCCCCATGCTCTTTCCTGGTCCCACCTCAACCCCTCCCCCTCTCAGGGGATCTGTCAGGGAGGACAGTGGGGAAGGGGCCGGTTAACATGTCATGGGCTGCTTAATGCAAGATGTCCGGGCCTATTTTTTTGTCCCAGTCCGGGCCTGTATGAGGCCCTTAGATTATTTAATCTTTAATGGCTTCATTCTCTGATTGTTAATAATCTAGATATTTTACTTTCACTATAGTTATGTATTGTATGTTATGAATTCCCTATTTTGTACCATTTAAAGTGGTTGTAAACCTAGTTACACCACATTTACCTACAGGTAAGCCTATAGTGTGTTCTGCTGGCTGGGAAGCTCCCTTCCCCCAGAACACAAAAGCTCTGCAGGAGGTATTCCCCCATCAACACATGGTGGAGGGAAAGAAAATTAAGTATTCTATGGTCTACCTAGAGCTTTATTCCATGGGGATGCTAAAACGCACATTAATGTGCGGGTGTGTTTGCCAGCACAGGTTGCACAGATGTTTTGTGCATCTGTACACAGGCAGTCCCATTCATGTCAATTGGGATTGAGCAGATGCGTGTATACAGTTGCTGCTCTCAATTTAACATCTGTGCGGTTGCATATCCCTGAACTCGTGCTGTCTGTGATCCTTTTCAGAACGTTTGTTCACTTTTCTAATAGTTAGAGGAGTCAAAACGTTTTCCACCATATTTAGAAAAAGGAAGGGGCACTGCTCACCAACCTAGTGCACTCCAGTCACCCCCCCCCCCCCCCCTCTCGACATGTTTCGACACGCACACCGGGGCTGGGTCATAGGTCTTCAATCATATTGATGAGAAAATATGAAGAAGCAAGATGGAATATTTTTCTCAAACTACCGTATTTTTCGGACTATAAGACGCACATTTTTTCCCCAGAAATATGGGGGGGAAATGTACCTGCGTCTTATGGTGCGAATATACACTTGGCACTGCCCCCCGCCACGCTCCGGAGCACTCCGCTGCCTCGGCCTTAGGAAAGGCCACGGCTTCGGCCTAGCTCTGGAGCGGCGGCCATCTTGGTGCACTCGCTATTTGCAATGTGATCGCACCGTCAATTGACGGAGCGATCACTTGTAAACAAATCGGCCTCATGATGACGCCAGTTCCTCTCTCCCCTCTGTGTACAGATCTGTACAGTGGAGGGGAGAGATCGGATGGCAGCAGCGCTGTGGGCTGCATCTGTAGTGCCCTCAGCGCTACTCTGTGACAAGTGCAGTCACAGCCATCCCTCCATACCCTGCCAATACTCTGCAATACCCTGCCAATACTTTTTATGGTCACTCTGCATTTCTATGGTAATGGTCACTCTGCATTTTCTATGGTAATGGTCATTCTGCATTTCATGGGCACTGGAAAATATTTTAGTACACCATTTGTTTCAGGAAAAAATTTTTTTCTTGTTTTCAACCTCTAAAACCTAGGTGTGTCTTATGGTCAGGTGCGTCTTATGGAGCGAAAAATACAGTTATTAAATTCTAACTGTGAATGTGATTTTCATTCATGAAAAGTAGCATATATTGTAATGAAACCTGTTTAATACATGTGGGATTCCATTGAAATAACAGGTCTGAACACAATTTTAACCACTTGCCAACCGCCTCATGACAATATACGTCGGCAGAAGGGCTCATACATGCAAACGAACCTTTAAGAGGCGATCTGCAGGAGCACGCGCGCACCCGCGGCAAGCTCCATGAGTCAGGTCGTGGGTCCCGTGGACTCGATGTCCGTGGGGATACCCGCGATTGTCTCACGGAGAGGAAGAATGGGGAGATGCTAATGTAAACAAGCATCTCCCTGTTCTGCCTAGTGACAGTGTTACTGATCTCTGCTCCTTGTGATCAGGAGCGGTGATCAGTGTTGTGTCACATGTATCCATGCCCCCCCCCCTCTACAGTTAGAATCACTCCCCAGGACATACTTAACCCCTACACTGCCCCCTAGTGGTTAACCCCTTCACTGCCAATGTCATTTACACATGAATATGTGCATTTGTATAGCACTGATTGCTGTATAAATGACAATGGCCCCAAAAATATGTAAAAAATGTCCGATGTGTCCGCCATAATGTCGCAGTCACAATAAAAATTGCTGATCACCGCCATTACTAGTAAAAAAAATAATGAATTAATAAAAATGCCATAAAACTATCCCCTATTTTGTAACTTTTGCGTAAACCAATCAATAAATGCTTATTGCAATTTTTTTTTACCAAAAATATGTAGAAAAATACGTATTGGCCTAAACTGAAAAAAAAAATGTTTTATATATTTTTGGGAATATTTATTATAGCAAATTGTAAAAAATAATGCGTTTTTTTCAAAATTGTCTCTCTTTTTTTGTTTATAGCGCAAAAAATAAAAAACGCAGGGGTGATCAAATACCACCAAAAGAAAGCTCTATTTGTAGGAAAAAAAGGACATCAATTTTGTTTGGGAGCCACGTCGCACGACCGCACAATTAAAGTTAATGGACGTAGTGCCGAATCGCAAAAGGTGCTCTGGTCTTTGGCCAGCAAAATGGTCTGAGGCTTAAGTGGTTAAGAGCTTTAATATATATAATAGACGCATTGATTCCAATGCATTTTTTTTCTGAAGCACATGATTACAGCCAAAGGCTCTAATAGGCTTCAAAAAAGGGTGGGCTTGGGGCGCACCACCCAGTTGTGTTACAATAGTGAATGAATATTCACTATTGTCACACTGATTCTCCTCCTGGACAATCAGCAAGTGGGTTCTGAGACCTGTTTTCTCATTGGCCGTAAGGAGAAGCGATCCTATGGGCCTAGGAGGAGGAGGAGGGAAGAGACACAAAGGAAGCCACCGCCCGTCACCCGGAAGGAAGCGCTGCCCACGCCATAGATGGGGTAAGTGCATTGTTTTCAAACAATGTGATGTGGCTTTTTCAGATGGAGATGGGAGTGGAATGCAGTGGAAGGCGTGAGACTCTATGTCAGAGGGGTCAGGGCAAGGATCTAGTCATTTCCACACATAGGAGCTGCTGGGTGATTGTGCACACCTGCATCCAGCTGCAATGATGATGTAGGTTTATTCTCTGTATGGCTCACTTGAAATTTGTCTGAAATGATCCTGTCTATATTGCTCACAGCAGCCAGTCAGCTCGACCAATGGGGGGAGGGGGGGTTGTATGGGTGTATTTCTTGCCACCCCCCTTCAAAAAAATATACCACCAGTGTTGGCCACAGACATCACACTTTTCCTGGAGGGTGTGAAGGTCAAGTAGGGCATACAGTATATTCCGATCAGTATGTTGTGGGTCTGTTCTTCCTTGGCCACGCATGACTTTGTATGTGAAATCCTAGTCACTTGTGAAAAAGAGTTTTTGTTTTGTTTAGCAGGGCTCCGTCTGTATAGCTACATTTACTCTGTGGAAACAGACACTTTGAGATGAAACCGGGTAAATTCAGCCTAAACTGGATGTTATTAGCAGCTGGAGTGCTCTGGTTACATTACCTAAGGGAAGCACACTGATACCAAAAAACCTAAGGCTGCTTTCACACTGGAGCATGCGGGCGTTGACAGTAAAGCGCCGCTATTTTTAGCAGCGATTTACCGTCGTTTTTACAGAGGTTTTTCAGCCGCTAGTGGGGTGCTTTTAACCCCTGCTAGCGGCCGAAAAAGGGTTAAAATGACCCGCAAAGTGCCGGCGCTGCCCATTCATTTCAATGGGCGGGAGCGTTGTATACACTGTTCTGAAACCGCCCTTGCCATTGAAATCAACAGCGGCGCTTTGCGGGCGATTTTAACCCTTTTTTGGCCGCGAGCCGCTAAAACGTCAGTAAAGCACCGTTAGTGTGAAGTCAACGTGGCCAGCGCCCCAGTGTGAAAGTGGCCAAAGAGTCTGTGAGCTGCATGACCGACAAGGTTTGGGTGAGAAATGGTCACTAGCAATAAACAAAAAATATACTGTAAATATACAGTGTAGCACCCTGATGTTTATGCAGGGTTTCTATCAAATTTAGTTGCCAGGCGATAGTTGCCTTGGCCAATTGCCAGGAGTTAACTTCCTCTCTAAATCTGGACTTGTTGCACCCTTTCTCTTCTGTCACTAGGTGGCACTATGCTAGTGGCATTAGGTAAGACAGTGGGTGTGCAAGCTCAGCCATGGATGAATGAGGAGTCTCAGCCAATGGGCAGGGAATTTCTTTGGTCCCTTGGCCTTCTGGGAGAGCCTATTTATTTGGGTGGAGTCAGGTCCGCGGGGTTCTGTGCCACTTGGACGGCTGTCTGGGTGGACGTGTTTTATGCTGCTAGGCCAGAAGCCCAAGGCCTATCCTGGGGACAAATGGCCGCTAGGCTGCCTGAGGCCTATTCAGGAGTAGAGATGGCCTTGCGGTTGGCCCGGCGGTCGGTTTGTGGTGAATTTTGCGTGTTCGCGATTCGCCAAACCGGCGGACTTTTGGCGCTGTTCGCCCGGCGGACATATTCGTTTACATTGTGAAAGAACTTTGACCCATGATGACACATCCATTATGGGGTAGAGGACAGCCAATTGA
Organism: Lithobates pipiens; assembly: GCF_037356315.1. Classification (NCBI taxonomy): domain Eukaryota; kingdom Metazoa; phylum Chordata; class Amphibia; order Anura; family Ranidae; genus Lithobates; species Lithobates pipiens. The sequence goes on along the minus strand of NW_027507685.1, from coordinate 123,988,520 downwards.
GACATTTCAGCACATGGACAATTGGACATTCCCCCTACCTTATAAATAGACCTGATCTGGCGGCCATTTTACATTCCGTCTTATGTCAGTGTAGGGACAGGATGCTGTGTGGAGCAGGGAGAGACTGTAGTGACACAAATCACTAGCTATTAGGTTCACAAACGTCCTTTTAAGGACTGGTATAGGTGTAGTAAAGTATATAGGGTTCAGTGCACTGCTGTGCTGGTGATTGCTGAGTGCACTGCTGACTGATTCTGCAGCTGTCTTTTGTCAGTGTAGGGACAGGACGCTGTGTGGAGCAGGGACAGTCAGTTTAATCACTAGCTATTACTATTAGGTCCACAAAGGTCCTTTTAAGGACTGGTGTAGGTGTACAGTATATAGGGTTGTGCTGCACTGCTGCTAATTGTTGCCCTATTCTGCAGCTGTCTTTTATCAGTGTAGGGACTGAGGGACAGTCTGCAAATCACTAGCTACTAGGTCCACAAAGGTCCTTTTAAAGGATAAGGCTCTCTATCTCGGTGCTGGTGTCAGTGCTCTCTATCACGGTGCTGGTGTCAGTGCTCTCTATCACGGTGCTGGTGTCAGTGCTCTCTATCACGGTGCTGGTGTCAGTGCTCTTTATCAGGGTGCTGGTGTCAGTGCTCTCTATCAGGGTGCTGGTGTCAGTGCTCTCTATCAGGGTGCTGGTGTCAGTGCTCTCTATCAGGGTGCTGGTGTCAGTGCTCTCTATCAGGGTGCTGGTGTCAGTGCTCTCTATCAGGGTGCTGGTGTCAGTGCTCTCTATCAGGGTGCTGGTGTCAGTGCTCTCTATCAGGGTGCTGGTGTCAGTGCTCTCGATCTCGGTGCTGGTGTCAGTGCTCTCGATCTCGGTGTTGGTGTCAGTGCTCTCGATCTCGGTGCTGGTGTCAGTGCTCTCGATCTCGGTGCTGGTGTCAGTGCTCTCGATCTCGGTGCTGGTGTCAGTGCTCTCGATCTCGGTGCTGGTGTCAGTGCTCTCCATCTCTGTTACTGGTGTCAGTGCTCTCTATCTGGGTGCTGATGTAAGTGCTATATATCTCGATGCTGGTGTCAGTGCTCTCTATCTTGGTGCTGGTGTCAGTGCTCTCTATCTTGGTGCTGGTGTCAGTGCTCTCTATCTTGGTGCTGATGTCAGTGCTCTCTATCTTGGTGCTGGTGTCAGTGCTCTCTATCACGGTGCTGGTGTCAGTGCTCTCTATCACGGTGCTGGTGTCAGTGCTCTCTATCACGGTGCTGGTGTCAGTGCTCTCTATCACGGTGCTGATGATCATCTCCTGCACCCTCTTCATAGCCTGCCCTGACCTTTCCTCTCCTCCCTGGCCTTCATGCGCTCCTGAGTCCTGAATTGTCAAAATTTCACAGATAAAAAAAAGAATGCTTGTCGTTGTCGATCCCAGATTCACTTCATACTTTTGTTATGTCAGTGTCCATGTGGTGGGACTATGTGTGCACAGCTAGTAAGTATTTTGTGGCTGAAAATATGACCTGTAGGTTTTTAAGGTTCGCCTGCCTTTAAAGTCAATGGGTCCCGCCACGAACTTTACGGTTCGCAAACTTTTGGCCGTGTTTGCGAAACGTCCCGTCGGAAGTTCGTCCATCTCTATTTAGGAGCAGAAGAAGGAGCGTTGGGTTGAGACTACTGGCTCGTAGTCCAACCAGAAGTAGTGGTTCAGCCAGACAGGGAACCAGCCCTGGTCAGAGGTGGAGGGAAAGCTGTTGCCACTAAGGGACCATTCACCTTGTGACCATTGTGTGTAATCTGAAGCCAGTACCAGAACAGTCTTCTCGCCAGCCGGGGAAGCCAGGGACCCGGCGGGACAGCAGAGGTGATGCTTGCAGAGCATTGGTGGGTGCCAAGCCAGGGACCTAGTGGGACAGGTGAGGTGATGCATGCGGAGCATCGGTGGGTGCCAAGCCAGGGACCCGACAGGACAGCAGAGGTGATGCTTGCAGAGCATCGGTGGGTGCCAAGCCAGGGACCTAGTGGGACAGCTGAGGTGATGCTTGCGGAGCATCGGTGGGTGCAAAGCCAGGGACCCAGCAGGACAGCAGAGGTGATGCTTGTAGAGCATCGGTGGGTGCCAAGCCAGGGACCTAGTGGGACAGCTGAGGTGATGCTTGCGGAGCATCGATGGGTGCAAAGCCGGGGACCCAGTAGGACAGCAGAGGTGATGCTTGCAGAGCATCGGTGGGTGCCAAGCCAGGGACCTATTGGGACAGCTGAGGTGATGCTTTCAGAGCATCGGTGGGTGCCAAGCCAGGGACCCAGCGGGACAGCAGAGGTGATGCTTGTGGAGCATCGGTGGGTGCCAAGCCAGGGAACTAGCGGGTCAGCAGGGGTGATGCTTGAAGAGTATCCGTGAGTGCCAAGTCAGGTACCCAGCGGGAAAGCAGGGGTGAAGCTTGAGGAAGATACTGATACTTTTTTTTGTGGGTTGAACTGGATGGACTTGTGTCTTTTTTTCAACCTGACTAACTATGTAACTATATAGAAGTCTCGGAGTCTGCCAATTATCATTGGGTGATTAAGGGGGTCCTAGCCCTAACCCTCCCCCCCCCCCCAGTTCTGTTCAAGGGACAATAAATCTCTTTGCATTCAAAAAGTGTCCATTTCATCTTGCATTACACCCACCATGCTTTGTAACCCACTGTACACAGAAGGATGGCAGCTGTCCCTATTTCTGGAGGTCACCATTAGGCCTCAGGGGCCCCGGAACCAGGCTATGACAGTATCTCACAAAAGTGAGTACTCTCTCACATTTTTGTAAATATTTAATTATATCTTTTCATATGACAACACTGAAGAAATTACACGTTGCTACAATGTAAAGTAGTGAGTGTACAGCTTGTATAACAGTGTAATTTTTTTCCTTAAAATTCCCTCCTAAACTTGGGGTGCATGTTATATGCTGATAAATACGGTGATGCATAGAAGGTAGGGCCCAGGGGCCCATACCACCCTAAGTCCTGCCCTGGCTGCCAGCATTGCTGCAGAGGTTGAAGGGATGGGGGATCAGCCTGTCAGGGCTTAGACCATACGCTGCACACTGCATTGGTCTGCATGGCTGACGTCCCAGACGGAAGCCTCGTCTAAAAATGATGCACAAGAAAGCCCGCAAACAGTTTGCTGAAGACAAGCAGACTAAGGACATGGATTACTGGAACCATGTCCGGTGGTCTGATGAGACCAAGATAACAGGATTTTTGTACTCACCGTAAAATCCTTTTCTCTGTAATTCACCAACGACACAGCTCCTCTCTGTAACTAAATGGGTTTGTTAACCTGCCATTAGGAGAACTAGGCAAAATTGTAACACAATACACAGAACTTTCAGTACCACTCTTGGGGGCGGGCCCTGTGCTAACAACCCTCCCTGCTGCCCCCGCAGACTCAGTACGTCAACAAGCAGTAAAACGTAGAGAAAAGGAGGGACGGGTGCTGTGTCGGTCGGTGAATTACGGTGAGTACAAAAATCCTATTTTCTCTTATATTCACCAACCGACACAGCTCCTTTGTAACTAAATGGGACATCCCCAAGCAGTGCCAAACGAGGGGTGGGAAAAACCGCATAAAAAACTTCATCCACCATGGCAAGTGGGAACTAGTGAAACTAAACCCACAAAAAAACAGCAGTGTACATAAAAAACACACTGCCATATAACCGGGTATTCTCATCAGGAGAGATCCCCAACACCGCAACCTTTTTGCGGATGTAATGCAACAGTGCATTAACAAACAATACTGTGTTTTTATCGAAAAACCAGAAAAAAAAATCTCAATTGCAACTACACGGCCGCCTGCAAAACTTTGCAGCCAAAACAGGCATCCGCCGATGCACTGACATCTACCTTGTAAAACTTGGTAAACGTATGGACAGACGACCAGGTCGCCGCCTTACACACCTGAACGACCGACGCTTGGTGCCGGAAGGCCCAAGACGTTCCGATTGCCCTTGTAGAGTGGCCCGTGACCGGAAAGGGGGGCACCTACCCCTTCAAGGCGTAGGCTTGTACTACAATCTGTCTGATCCACCTCGAAATGGTGGCAGACGAGACCGCCATACCCTTCTTTGGACCAGCCACTGAAACAAACAGCGAGTCTGACTTCCGAAAGGGAGCTGTGGCAGACAAATACGCTTTTAGAGCCCTAACCACGTCGAGAGTGTGACGGGCCACCTCTTTGGGGTGCTTCGGCAAACATAGACCACTGATTGAACTAGGTTCAGACAAACATAGCGTACCCCGACACTTTCTAGAATTTCATGATCGGTCCACCACAGGCCTACAAGTTTGGGTCATTGAGTCCATACCGGTGGGGGTGTCTGAGGCACAACGCTTCTCCAGATTGTGTGAGCGTGAAACGTATTGGATTTTCTCTTTAGACACCCTCGCCCCCAATGGCCTCAATGAAGAAATCGAGATCCACACTATTCTTTGAAATAGTTCCTTCTGACATATCAGTGATCTTATTTCTCCCCTCCTTTTTTTTCCCAGAAGGATTGCCATCTCAATGCCCTTCCCTCCCCTTCTTTTGTATATACATGTCATATATTTTTTTTTATATATAAATTTCTTTTTTCACGTACATGATTTCTATATAATTTTTATATGCAATTTCTTTGATACGAAATCTCTCTTTTTTTTGTACATACTGACCTTGGGCATATAATTTAATTGTGAAGGGTCAGATGCAATCCTCCTTTTATATAATATATTTTATATATGATTTATTGGTATTATTTATATTAATTCTGTCGGGAGTTCCCACATGCAATTCCCATATATTGATTCCATATATTTATCCCTACCATTTTTGTCGTGTATTCAAGAATGCGACAAAGTCGCATTAATCCTTGACTGTAACCCGTAATTATGCTCATGATTATTTGCTGCTATTATTATGAAGTAACTCCCTTATCCATAACATTTTTAACTAGTCAAGATTTACTATTATTATCATCATACATCACTCATGCCCTTAGCTGTTATTATTTTTATAGGCATCCCTCAATTTCGTCTATGATTAATACTTCTGGTATTTAAACTCTCTGCCATTTTTACTTACATTTATTTTAATTTTTCCACATACGCCTTTCTCCTAATTTTTATCTATATTTCTTATATTTTTCCACACTCACACTTATTATTTTCAGCTCTATCTTTATTTTTATTTCCATCGTCATTTTCATTCTCATCTTTATATTTTTTCACCTATTATTTTCCATTATCTTTATATATTTTTTTATATTTATTTTCATATTTATTTCTATTTTTATTTTGTTTTATCTTTATTTTTTATTTTTGTTTTTATTTTTATTTTCTCTATTTATAATTACCCTCATTCTATCCCATATTCTCCCCCTTTTTTTTTGCTTAAAATATATTTTCTATAAATATAATTTTTTTTATCCAATTTTTCATCAAGTTCACCTATGTCATTATATAATTCATTTACTTGCTATTTGTATCACTATAGCCCGCTTGCACCTATTATAGGGTTAATATCTATAATGAACTTTATTGTTTAACAACTCTCCTATTTAAAAGCCGTCTACCGCCGTCCTGCCTATATCTGCACTTGAGAAAGGAGTGCGCATGCCCGAACGAGGCTTGCGCATGCTCAGAAATGCGTTGTGCTCTCCGGTATCCCCCGGCTGACGTCATACGCTGCCTACGAGCCAGCCTGTGTTTCTGTGTATAATTTCTGTGTATGTATTCCCCTAGCGTGCTTTGGAGGAGGATTATGTACATCTGTATCCTGTGACTGTGCCAGCTAAAGGGAACAGCGAATTGACTACCAAACGCATAATAGCAATCATGGATGTAAGTGAGACTTTTATTTATTGTATGAAATAAATGCACTTTTTACTGACTTGGCGCTCTTCTATATTCTTAATTGGCACCTTATCCCTGTGGATGACCAGATAAGGCGACTTGCAGGACAAAGACGGCAATTCCGAAACCCTCCTGGCCGATGTTATGGCCACTAGGAAAACCACCTTCTGTGAAAGGGTCAATAAGGGAATCTCCCTGATATTCTCAAACGGCGGCTTTTGAAGCGCCGACCACACCAGGTTCAAATCCCACGGAGGAAACGCTGGACGCACCGGAGGGACTACATGTCATACCCCCTGAACAAAGGTACTCACTAATGAATGAGATGCCAGGGGTTGCTGAAAAAAAGACAGCCAAGGCTGAAATTTGTCCCTTAATGGTGCTTAACGCCAACCTCTGCTCTACTCCTTGCTGAAAAAACAGCAGGATCCTGGATATAGAAAAGGAGCGCGGATACCATCCTTTCTCCTAACACATGGAGATGTAGGCCTTCCAGGTATAATGGTATATCTTCCATGAAGAAGATTTCCACACCCGCAACATAGTTGGAATCACCGAGTCCGACCGACCCTGGTTCCTCAGCACCTGGCTCTCAATAGCCATGGCGTTAAAGCCAGCGATGGTAAAGCAGGGTGAAAGATTGTACCTTGAGATAGGAGGTCCTCTCGCAGCGACAGTCGCCAGGGAGCGTCTGCCACCAGATGCACTAGGTCTGTGTACCAGGGCCGCTGAGGCAAATCTGGGGCAACAAAGGATTACTGGAATCCCCTCAGCTTCCAGTCTGCGAAGCACACGTGGCAACAGTTTTAGTGGAGGAAAGGCGTAGATCAGCTGGTACTGATCCCACACGAATCTTGGCACCTTCCGATGGAGACGGGAGGCCAATAGATCCACATCTGGTGTGCCCCACTTCAGGCACAGCAGCCTGAATATCTCCGGATGCAATGCCCATTCTCCTGGGTCTAGCATCTGTCGACTCAGATAGTCCGCCTGCCAATTTTCCACCCCTGGGATGTAAATGGCCGACAGAGCTGGAACGCGTCGCTCTGCCCACCGAATTATGTGAGTGACCTCCCGAGCAGCGGCTGAGCTTCTTGTTCCCCCTTGGTGATGTACGCCACAGCCGTGGCGTTGTCTGACTGTATCCTGGTCGGACGTCCCAGAAGACACATCGACCATGTGTGGAGACACAGCCTGATCGCTCTCAATTCGAGCAGAGTTATCGGCAACTTGGATTCTTCCGTTGACCAGAGGCCCTGAGCCGACTGATTCCCCATCACTCCACCCCAGCCTGATAGACTGGCGTCCGTAGCGATCACCGTCCATTTCAGAGGAAGGAACGATTTTCCAGACTGAATCACCGCGGACCTCAACCACCAGAACAGGGAGTCCCTGACTGGCTGGCTCACCTGGATCTGCCGATCCAGGGACAACAGAGATTTGTCCCATTTTGTCAAGATCTCCTTCTGCAGGACTCTGGTGTGGAACTGGGCATAAGGTACCACCTCGAAGGAGGCTATCATGAGCCCCAGCACTCGCATGCAAAAGCGGAGCGACAACCACTTGCGGTTCATCCGTAGTTTGACCGCAGATCTGAGAGTCTCCAATTTGTCTGAGGGGAGAAAGACCCTCGCTTCCCTGGAGTCCAATAGTAAACCTAGGTACTCCAGATGCTGGGTCGGTACCATCACCGACTTCTTTAGGTTCAACGGCCACCCAAATTCTCACAGAGTCTGCATGGTGTTAGCCACATCCTCCTCTAATTCTGAGGCGGAAGATGCTCTCAGGAGGAGATCGTCTAGGTAACCCATGATCGCGATCCCGCGTTGTCTCAGCAACGCCAATACTGGAGCCAGTGCTTTGGTAAAGACTCGGGGGGCTGATGCCAGGCCAAAGGGAAGTGCCACAAATTGGTAGTGGGCTTCCCCGACTGACAAACGCAGAAATTGTTGATGCCAAAGGCATATGGGTATGTGCAGGTACGCATGTCCAAGGGCGCCAGGGAGTCCCCTTGATGGAGTGCAGCGACTACTGAGCAAACTTATTCCATTCTGAACCTTTCCACTTTTACAAAGTGATTGAGGGCTTCCTTCTTGAGAACCATAAACAGATTTGAGTAGAACCCCTGGAAGCATTCCGATTCCGGAACTGATACAATCACCCCCTGATTCAGCAAGTCCCTCACCGCCCCTAACAGGGCGTCCCCGGCGAACCGGGGACGCAGGTATGCTGGAGGGGAAGAATCTGCTCGGTGGCCAAGAGAGAAACTATCTTGTAAGCCTGTGGAAATCAGGTCGTAGACCCATTGGTCCGATAAGCGGGAGGTCCACCGGGCTGCAAACTCCCGAAGGGGACCCCGCACCCGATAGGTGGTTGGGGGCAAACCTTCATGCGGTAGCACTTTTGTTAGGCTTGCGGTTCCAGGGGCGCTTTTGACCGTCCGCGGACGTTCTGTCAGGCTGGGAACGTTTTGTCGAAGCACCGGGCGGATAAAAAAGCCACAGGAGTCCTACATGACATTGAAGGAGAATTGGCAGTAGGACTCATACGCCTCAATGTCCAGAAAAAAAAAGTTGTGCAGCGAAGGAGCACAGGTAACGCCAAGAAAACCTGTAATTTTAAAAATTCAACAGAGACTTAATAACTCATTATGCAGTTTCAGCATGTACCAAGATAAAAAACAGTCACTGCTCCCTTTACTGAACCCTTGTATGCATATCTTTGTTCAGTAATAAGTGATAAAATAACTTCCATGACATTGTGAATAGTCGGTATCCCAGCACAGCTGAAACTTTCAGGCCTGCATTGTACCAATACACAGATACTAACCTGATCAGTGACTTACCCAATAATCTAAACACAAAAACAGTATACAGTATAAGACTGCAACCAAAATGAATTCCTTGTAAAGTATGTGGCTTCTGCAAAGACAGGAAGGATTTGCACAACCTGGTCTCTTGTGGTTATATTGGTACATGTATTAGCCTTTCTGCAACTGCACATCCGCTGCCACCATTATGATGAATTTTGTATTCATGGTATTTTATACAGAATGTAACAGGAGGGGCAGGAATACACAAATGTGGGCAGAAACAAAGCTAGAATCTCAGCATTTTTATGCCATATTTTTAATAATATTTTATTCAAATTTACAAATGCTTACTTTAGTGGGCACCTTTACATCACGGAATGCGTTTAGCATCCCTGCCTAATGGTCACTGAGATAAGATCAGCTAGTCTGTTTTCTGTCAGGTCACCCCAGACCCATTGCATCCAATGAAATGCAGCAAATGCTTGGGTATTCTGACAGTCGCCAGTGGTGCAGAGCAGTGAGCAGTGGATGGAGGAATCTGTTGCATTTTTCTTTTGTTCAGCCCACAGGCATATAGTCAACTTCAAGTAATATACATTATCCATCTGATTAGCCCCCTGAGCTTTGTGAAAGATAACAATGGAACCTTAGTAAGAAGCAGGAGATTAAGATAATAAAATATGGAATTTAATAACATAAGGATAACAATAAATCATCGGTTGTTTTTTTTATCTCATCATAAAATTGAAATCTGCAGTGCAGTAATTGACCTTGGTTTAAAGGAATGTCAGTGCTAAAATGCAGAGCAGAAATGTTAGCATGCCTTGACTTTAACCTGGGACAATTATCAAATTTTTGCTTCATTTACCCAGAATAAGCATGCAGCCAGTGGGCAGGACCCCAACCAATATGTCTATTCCAGATAAGTGATTCCATAAGTAGTATCAAGTATAAGTAGCAACTCTGTTCTCTGAAACAAGTAAAAAATGTCTAAAAGCGTGTGGACACCTGACCAGCACACCTATATCAATCAGCATGTTAGACCTCCTATTCCAAATCCAAATTTTTGAGTTCAGCTGTTTCCAGTGAAGGGTACTTTGTACCACTTTGGGGGAAAGACCCTTTCTATTTCAGTACAAATGTGTCACATCTGCACAAAGCCAGCTCCATAAAAACATGGTTTGACAAGTCTGGAGTAGGGAAACTTGAATGGCCTGTACAGAGCCCTGACTTTAACACTGATTGTGAGCCAACAACTGTACCTGGCCTCCCTCTTTTGGCTTAAATTCCCATAGACACACAATCTTGTGCAAAGCATTTACAGATTGGCATGCTATAGTTGCTAAGGGTAAGTGTGGGGCTTCAAGTTGAGGTGAGGGGGATCTCACTGCTGGAGCCTGAGAAGCCACTCTATGACTCTAAGGCCACAATGTTGAACCTGCAGTGGATGACTCGAGGATAAGACAAAAAGTTTCCTTGATTGAATTCACTATGTCCAATGCCTGTCCAGTGTTTCCAGATTGATATGAGGTAAAAGATCTCATAGCTCTTGTGAGGATACAGGAAGACGTTCATGCCCTAGGACCAAGTCTCTGCCTGGTAGCGGCCACTTTTCTCCAACATGATCAGATACTGTTCAGCCTCCTCAGAGGACATGGTGCCTTGCTTCTGGAAGACCTCTTTTAGGGCATCAGTCACTTGTGTTGGCATTGATTTAGCATTTCTACAGGATAGATAAATGATTATAAAAACACCTAAACATGCTGCTTTTCTCCAGTTGTGAACAAATCTATTTGAATAAGTCAAAATATACTATTATCTTCTATTATTTAAAGTGGAATTTAAGGCTAAAACTAAGCTGAAAACATAACTGCTCCAACTCTGCTTCTGGTGATGCCACACAGACTTACTATGGGGCATCCGTTGTTGGCAGGCCCGCCTCTCCCCTGATGCTGGCCGCTGGGAAACAATCATGTGACTAGACCCGAGCACCCTGAGAATAGATGAGTATAAGCATCTTCCTTTTACAGGGTAGTTAGTATAGGTGTTAGAAAGGGGTGGGAGCAGTTTTATGCTTAGTTAGTTCTAGCCTGGAATTACACTTTAATTACAAATACACTCACAGTGGTTCAGTATCTGGCATACATGATACATTTGGAAAAAATATATCCTGGACTTCAAACCATTGCTTGTGCATAAACTATATCTTATTAACAAATAATAATGTGAGATAATTATTTGTGAGCCATGGGGATTTGATGTACTGTTTATGCATCCGTCTTATCGAGGTACTTTGGGTTTGTAGCAATTTGCTTGTTAATTCCTCTAAGTTCTAAGATGACGATGACGATAATAAAAAAAAAACCCTGACTCTAATTGTAAGTGTTGTTTCGCAAAACAAGCAGGATTCAAGCCTCTGCGGTGTGCATTACTGCATTTGGCCAGAGCTGCGGGGCGCATGTGAGACTCTAAGCCGATCAGATGCAGAGTGTTTCCAAGCCTCTCTGAGAGCATCTGAGTGTCTCGGATCGGTTTCCGAGTGCCTCCGGCACCCCCCACCTCTAGCCACATTAGGTACTGCATACAATAGAAGTCAATGTGAAACTAATTATCTGAGTTTCCATTGACTTCTATGGGGAAACTTGCTTTGATATACAAGTGCTTTGGATTACAAGCATTTTCCTGGAACGAATTATGCTTGTAATCAAAGGTACCACTGTATATGATATATTTTTTACTTTGTTTATGATCTGTTAATAAGGTACTGATATTTTTTCCCTAGTAAAAAAAAAAAAACACACAAAACATAATACAGTTCTATAAAACAGCAATCTGCTCAGAACCAACATTTCAGTTTTGGATGGATCACAGTCTAATTTGTTACATGTCTCAGGTGAAGGGGGCCTCAGTCTCGGAGCTCAAAGTCCTGTCCATCTGCTGGATTCCCACTTATTTTACATTAGAGAGAATACAACGGGATGAGGACTTTAAGGGGGGGGGGGGGGGGGTAGGACTAGGAACACTGGAGCTGCTGAGATATATAAAATCCAGTCATGGACAGACTTGTTTTGCCCAAAAAAAAGGGAATATTTATTTGTAGTAGTAGTAGTAGGTAAGAGTCAATTTTCCTAGCACAGCCCCTCCTTCCTTGCCTGTTATAGCCCCCCTGACTTCTGAGAGTGTCTAATTACTCTCTGTGCTGGCCCAGCTTCTTCACCCCTCACCTCCATACAGGGAAGGAGAAAAAGGAAGTAATAAAGAATGTAAAGACTCGGACTCTAGTGGGGCTGATTACATCACACCCAAGATGGCAGCATCCAGCAGTAGCTTCAGAGGTTTTGGATGTCTACACAAGGGAGGCTTTGAATAATAAAATGCATACAATATGTTAGAAGCACATTTATTCTCCTGGATTGTAAGCTCTAATGAGCAGGGCCCTCTGATTCTCCCTGTCTTGAATTGTATTGTATTGTATTGTATTGTATTGTATTGTAATGTGTCTGCCCTAATGTTGTAAAGCGCTGCTTAAACTGTCGGCACTATATAAATCCTGTATAATAATAATAATAATAATAATAATAATAATAATAATAATAATAATAATTTATTCTTAAAGCATAGGTCCGCCGATTAATTTTTTATTTTTTTTTAAAGTCAGTAGCTACAAATACTGAGGAAATCAGTACTGAGGAAATCAGGACATGAAGCCTTGCGGGTTCACTTCCCGGTTCCCTACTGCGTATGCGTGAGTCGCTCTCCGTCCGTAATCTGGACGGTCCCTGCTGTCTCTGGGCCCCTTATTTCCCAGCATACAGCCGGGGGGGGGGGGGGGGGGGGGCGGGGGGAGGGAGAGGCATAGACTCCCGTGGGAGTTTATGCCCAGAAGTGGGTGCAAATACCTGTATTTGAAAAGCGGAAGTTCCATTTTTGTGTGAACCTCCGCTTTAAGGGAAGATTTTTTTGTGGTGACAGGGTTTCTTTAACCACTTTAGCCTCAGGAGAATTTACCCCCTTCCTAACCAGGCCATTTCTTTGCGATACGGCACTGTATCGCTTTAACTGACAATTGCGCGGTCGTGCGATGCTGTACCCAAACAAAAAATTTACATCCTTTTTTTCCCCACAAATAGAGCTTTCTTTTGGCGGTATTTGATCACCCTTTTTTTTTTGGTGCTATAAACAAAAGAAGAGCCACAATTTTGGAAAAAAAAAAAACACAATATCTTTTACAATTTGCTATAATAAATATCCAAATCTTATATTTTTTTAAAAATAATTTTTTTCCTCAGTTTAGGCCGATATGTATTCTTCTACATATTTTTGTTAAAAAAATAAAAAAATAAAAAAAAACGCAAAAAGTGTATATTGATTGGTTTGCGCAAAAGTTATAGCGTCTACAAAATAGGGGATAGATTTATGGCATTTTTGTTTATTTTTTACTAGTAATGGCGGTGATCAGCGATTTTTTTTTATCAGGACTGCAATATTGCGGCGGACAAAATCGGACACTTGACACATTTTTGGGACTGGTGACATTTATACAGCTATAAAAATGCACTCATTACTGTAAAAATGTCACTGGCAGGGAAGGGGTTAACACTAGGGGGCGATCAAGGGGTTAACTGTGTTCCCTAGGTGTGTTCTAACTGTGGGGGGGGGGATGAGGCTGACTAGGGGAGAAGACCGATCAGTGCTCATACTTAGTACGAACACACAATCTGTCTCCTCTCCCCTGAGAGAACAGGGATTTGTGCGTCTACACAGATTTCGGTTCTCGCTCTGTCATGAGCAATCTGAGGCGCCCGATGGGCACTCGCATCAACTTCGGGTGGGTGCCTCCTACAGCGTCTTAACCACTTAAGGACCAGCTTTGTTTTGAGATTTTGGTGTGTACATGTTTAAAACAGTTTTTCTTGCTAGAAAATTACTTTTACTTTTAATAACTCCCAAACATTATATATTGTTTTTTTTCTAACACCCTAGAGAATAAAATGGCAATCATTGCAATACTTTTTTTTCACACCGTATTTGCGCAGCGGTCTTACAAGCGCACTTTTTTGGGAAAAAAAATCACTTTTTTGAATAAAAAAATAAGACAGTAAATGTAGCCCAATTTTTTTTTTTATATCGTGAAAGATGTTACGCCGAGTAAATCGATACCAAACATGTCATGCTTCAAAATTGCACCCGCTCGTGGAATGGCGACAAACTTTTACCCTTAAAAATCTCCATAGGTGATGTTTAAAAAGATCTACAGGTTGCATGTTTTACGTTACAGAGGACTACTTATGTATGCGTTCACTTCTGCATGTGAGCTCGTTGGGACGGGGCGCGTTTAAACATTTTTTTCCTATTACAAGGAATGTAAACATCCCTTGTAATAGAAAAAAGCATGACAGGACCTCTTAAATATGACATCTGGGGTCAAAAAGTCCTCAGATCTTATACTTAGACTAAAATGCAAAAAAAAAAAAAAATGGCCCTTTAAGAGCTGTGGGCGTAAGTGACGTTTTGATGTCGCTTCCGCCCAGCAATTGTATGGAGATGGGTGGGGCCATCTTCCCCTCACTCATCTCCATACCTGACGGGAGACAGGATGCAATTGCCTCCGCCGCTGCTGACGGCTCCGGTAAGCAGCGGAGAGCACCGGATCGCGGCGGGAGGGGGACCTCCCTCTACCGGCAACGGTAAAAGTGATCGTGTGGTGAATCCACTGCAGAGATCACTTTTATCTTGTAGCGGACCGCACGCTGAAGACCAGGATACTGGGGTTATGGCAGCTAGCTGCTGTCGTAACGATATCCTCCTTCATACAGCCGCCGTAAAACTGCTGTGGGCGGTCCGTAAGTTGTTAAAGAGCTGACGTACAGCTATGATGGCTCACTCTGGGGAGCCAACCTGCCGCAGTATAACTGCGGCGGTTGGTCAGGAACAGTTTAATATATGCTGCAGCAGGGTGGCCCGGCTGGGCAAAATCACGCACCTGTACATGATTCTGTACACGCGAGCTAGGGGGTGAGGTGACTGGACACAGCGTGAGCTAATCAGCGGAGTCTGGTGGCTGCGATGGCTGCCGATCATAGGGAGGGAAAGGCAGGATGGCGGTCTGCCTATGTAAACACGGCAGACTGCTGTTCTGTCAGGGAGTAAAAGATAGATCTTGTGTTTCAGCTTAGGATCTCTCTTTCTCTAGTGCATCCACTCCCCCCACAGTTAGAAAGCACTCCCTAGGAGCACACTTAAAGCTTTAATCGCCCCTGGTGAAAACCCCTTCCCTGTCAGTGTCATTTATACAGTGACGGTGCATTTTTTTTTTTTTTTTTTTTTAGCACTGATCACTGTATTGGTGTCCCCACAAAGTGTCACTTAGTGTCAGATTTGTCTGCCACAATGTCACAGCCCCGCTAAAAATTGCTGATCGCCGCCATTACTAGTACAAACAATAAAAATAAAAAGTCCATAAATCTATCCCATAGTTTGTGACGCTATAACTTTTTACCAAAAATATGTAGCAGAATACAAATTGGCCTAAATGAATGAATAAATTTGATTTTTTTTTTATATTGGGAATGTTTTATAGCAGGAAGTAAAAAAATAAAAATTATATATATATATATATATATATATATTTCAAAATTGTTGTTTTCTTTTTGTTATAAAAATAAAAAAATATACAGAGATGATTAAATACCACAAAAAGAAAAACTATATTTGTGGATAATAAAGGACATCAAATTTATTAGGGTACAGTGTCACACGATCGCTCAATTGTCAGTTAAAGCAACGCAGTGCCATATTGCAAAAAATTGCCTGGTCATGAAGGGGGTAAAACCTTCTGGAGCTAAAGTGGTTAAAGAAAATAAAGATGAACAAAAGCTGACATTTTTTCTTTTAACAATAACGGCAGATTTAAAGTTCTCACCCAGCGAGGTAGAAGTAGGCTTGTTTTGTATTGATCAGGTCCCAAACAAATGCTCCATTTTCCTTAATTCGATGCTGAACGTAGATCTTGTCCTCCTGTGTGAATAAATTGGGAAACCACAAAACAAAAATTGGACAAATTTAAGAGGTTAGCACATTTTATCTTCCCCCCCTCCAGTTGTGGTAATAAATAATGCTGACCAAGCGTCACATTATCAAAAGAAGCCATAAAGTGCAGCCATTTTCCTGCACTCAAGCAGGAGGCAGAGCCTGCATACTAGTTAACAAGCAAAAACGGCTGCCCTCAGGTACAAAAAGTACAGCCAACTAACTCTTAAAGTGCACCTGTGCCCAGACTATGCACATTAAATGATTTACCTACTCATAGCAGGCAGTAAAAGAACACTTGCTGCATGTACTGTGAAGTAATTCATTCTCAAAGATCACAAAAGAGATGCTAAAGTCAGGTTTCAGTTAATTTGTAATAACTTACAGCTCCTGCTATGTATTTACATGAGGGGGTTGGAGGACAGAAGTCCCTTCTGCTAGAAAAATAAAGGGAAAAGAGCTGTTTCTTTTGTGAATTTTGAAGATGAATGTTTCCAAAATGCTTAGGTCCTGTTCACATTAGGCGATTTGGAATCATGACAGGAGCTAAATATCTCCTTTGCCCAGCTGTGCTGTGTGGTCACATATCCCCCCTCTGCTCTCCTTCTCGATCTAAGGAGTACAGTGAGGGGCTGAGAGTCCCCTCTGCAAGCTAGCACAGGGAGGACATGCACCCACACAGCAAAGCTGGGAAAAGAAGGTGTTTAGCTTTATAATAAAAAAAATAAAAAATAAACACGCACTGTACTTAATATGTTCCTCAAACAGAGAGGATAAAAGTTTATAATAGATGTTAATTTACACTTTACCCAAGGGGAGGAGCAGCTGCAGCAGAATACTCAATCAAGGCAGAGGGGAGGGGTGGGGAAGAGATCAGCTTCGCAGTTCTCATACAGACTACAGAAATGACAAGGACAGAAGGAAGTGGAAATGCAGAGATGCTGAGGAGATAACAGGATGATGGAGGGACATAATCTGACCACTCTATCAGGGATCAGCAGCCATGATAACCGTGGTCAGTACATACACAGGAACAAGCAGGATCAACCATGTATTGTAGAACATAGAAAGGGACAATTGACATGGCAAAAGCACGGAACTATATTGTGTGCCTCAAAGGGACAGGAGCATGTTTTTTGTTTTGTTTTTTAAGCGTTACAACCACTCTAAAGGCCTCTTACAACCTCTTTCGGCTGCGTTTGTCAGATGACAGAATGAGGCAGCAAAAAAAAAAAATTATTTAAAAATCGTGATCAGCTTGTCCCCCAAAAAGAAGCACGAGTTTCTTTTGGGTGATGAAGGCGCATTCTTTTGCATGATGAAGGCGCATAGGACAGCCCATTGAAGTGAATGGCCTGCCCTATGTAAAACACACAGAAACGAGTGTAAATGGCGCTTTTAAAATCGCAAGCAGGAATGCTTGTTCTCGCAACCCCATACTTGAACGGGACACAGCTATATAGTTACCCAGGTGAACGAGGGCTCCAAAGCCTGGGCACAGACACACCAGGAAAGGAAGAGTAGAGAAATCGCCACAATAAGACAGCAGGAGGGGGAGCATTAAGCAGTTCCATACCAGTGAAAAAGAATTTGTTTCAGAGACGTATAATCACAACAGACCACATAGGGGGAAAAAAAAAACTGTTTATTTTAAGCAAAACTTCCAGCTGACAGTTAGAATTTTTGCAGACAAATTGAGATGTCTGGTAGAAATAGAAGATAACTGAGTGGAATAACTGTAATGGTGTAATATTAGTAGTTTCGTTATTTACTATAAAAAAAAATTTTTTACATTTATTACAGACACATTTACACTTAATCCCCATTCATTGGGACTATACTGACCTGGTCACGACTGAATGCAGTGAATAGTGTCAGGATCCCTCTCTTCTCCAGCTCTGCCCACTCTTCATGAAAGTAGAAATCTGTATTCTTCCCTCTGCAGCCAAAGAACAGACAGTTGCCTGCAAGAGACCCAAATGATAAACTTATTTTTTTCCAGCAGAGGGTGCTGGTGTACCTCTCATCAGAAGGAACAGTCACAGACCTGTCTTATTAAGAGCTGCTCTTTCTTCTATGGCGGCGTGGAAGGGGGCTACTCCGGTTCCAGGTCCCACCATTATCAACGGGGTGTCTGGGTCACTGGGGAACTTCAAACTACCTTTTTTAACCCAAAGGGGGATCTTTACACCTGAGCAAGAGAAACAGCACTATGCATAAGACAACTTAAAAATACTTATTGCTGATTCAGTCCTAAAACAAATAAAAATGGAGTACTTTGTAGTGAGGAGAGAAGAATTTACAGAAGACCTTTAAAGTGTAAGTCCACCCTAACGCTAAAATCCCTGCATCTACAGGCATCCACGATCTAAAGCCTCATACACATGATCGCACTTTAAACAAACTTTCCCGTGGATTTCTGTACAAAGGGCATTGGCCGTGAACTTGTTAAGCATACACACGATCGGACTTCAGCCAACTTTCACCAAATCACATGGTTTTTCTGCTCTTTACCGCCACCTTTGGTCAACTTCTCTATTGTTGTCTGATCTTTTGCACTGGTTCTGAGGATGCGTGTTTGTAAATTTCGATGGTTTTCTGTACACACGATCGGACTTTGCTCCATTGGACTTATGTTGTCGAAAAGTTTGTCTGTTTGCACATCCAACATTTGTCCGATGAAAACCGAAAATGTTTGTCCAATGGAGCGTACACACGGTCCGATGTTGCCTTAAAACAGCTAATTTGCATGCTTGTTGTCAAAAAGTCAGATTGTGTAAGGGCCTTAAAACTAACCTATCTAGCCCTGTAAAGAACAATTCAGTATACATACCTTTTTTGAAGCCGATCTGGTCCGGTCTCCAGCAGCAGCTCTGCAGAGGACACAGCTGACAACGACTGAAATTAATGGGGAGTGACGTCACCCATAGGGTTACTATGGGGCTTCCGTTGTCCGCATGGGATTGGGTCGGATCGGCTTCAGAAAAGGTATGTATACCGATTTATTCTTTACAGGGCTAGATAGGTTAACATCTAGAGAATCAGCTATAAACTAGAGTATTTGAGACTAAAGCGTGTATTTAGGTGCCTATATTGCCACTTAATACACTTTTTGTGAAAAATAAGTTAAGTGCTTTTTCTGGACCCAAAATTGTATTTTAGACCCCTTTCACACCACACCGCTGATAGCGTGGGCGGTAAAACTCCGCTATTTTTAGCGGCGTTTTACCGCCGGATTTAACGAAAGGGTTAAAACCGCCGGCAATACGCCGCAATAGCGGCGTTTTGCCGGCGGGATTACAGCGCTGCCCCATTGATTTCAATGGGGAGCAGCGGTGGAGGAGCGGTAAACACACCGCTCCTTCACCGCTCCAAAGAAGCTGCTGGCAGGACTTTTTTCTGACGTCCTGCCAGCGCACCGCTGTAGTGTGAAAGCCCTCGGGGCTTTCACACTACAGATAATGGTGCAGCTTCTTTAGGGCGGATTGCAGGCACTATTTCTAACGCTATAGCCCCTGCAAAACGCCCTGGTGTGAAAGGGGTGTTATAGCTGGAGGCTGCATTACTGGAAACAATGGTGCAGCTTCTTTAGGGCGTTTTGCAGGCGCTATTCCTAACGCTATAGCGCCTGCAAAACGCCCTGGTGTGAAAGGGGTCTTAGTGTTAGATTGTGGATGTAGGGATTATAGTGTTAGGCTGAACTTCTACTTTAAGCTGGCCATACATTATATAAATTGTATTATTAAATTTCCTTTAGATCTACCATCAACAATGTAGTGCAAGGGCCTGCCTGGCTGCATACAAATTGAAAGCGTTTAGGTTGGACCTCATGTTATATAGTTTTAGTAAAGCTAAAAAAAATAAAAAATAAAATTGTATAAAGTATGGTCAGCCTTACTCTGAAGGGGCTTAAGGTCTATTGTCCATATCACAGTCAAGCTGGGATTATGGATAATTTGGGTGAAAACATTAATTTACCAGCATATTTTATGCAAGGAAACGTGTGCTAACAATGGGTAGCATATCAAATGATATGCATATTATCCCTACTACAAATGAAATCATTGAACCCAGTGCTGCAAGGGCACAGAACTAAGTGTAAAGCATAGAAGGTCTGATCCATAAAAGTTGATCTCCCCATGGCTTCTATCCTTGCACTAGACACTGCCAAGTTCTCTATACTTTTAAATGAAGTAGACATATTATTGTGTTCAGTCATTGTTGTAATTCCACAAAATGTGCGGATCTCAGGAGGGGCAGAAAAAAAATATGGTTTATTATAGTTTATTTTGCTTAACAGCTGAAAATTCCTAACATTTTTATAACTTGCTTTTTTTTTTTTCCACAAGACATCCAGTCATTTTCAAAAAAAAACCTGGAAGCTGATTCTCAGAGCTGCACGAGACTTTGCACTCTTCAGTTTTAGTAGATGAACCCCTATGTGTGGAAGGGTTGCATCTTATGTATCTTCATTGGGTGGCTTTCTCCTCACTTCTTGTCTCGGGGGTCACCTGTCACCAGAAATGATGGAAAATCTCCCTAATGGAGACACAAAGAACAATAAAAACCTGCCATTATGCAACATGCTCCTCCATTATGCTGGAGTTACATTTATAGGGTCAGCTCACACAGAGATTTTATTTAAATGTTTAGAAGATGATGGAGACTTAACTTGATAGTTTCTTCTATTATTTATAGACTCTGCTCCGAGTTACTGGGTTTGCAACATGCTGTGGTCAATATTGGGGGCTTCCACTATCCCTGAATAATTTATTTTAATGAAAAATTTGGAAAATGTAAAAGGAAGAGCTAAAGCACTCCAAGGTTGACAAGGACATCCAAACTTCCCAGCTGGACAGAAATAAACAGAGTGACAAATTATGGCAGTCAGAGACAGAACATGCAGTCACCATTATTTGGTGGCTCAATCCACCCCAGCCGCAGTCTGATGTGCCAAGTGATATCACCTGTTATAATACTGAGGAGGACATCTGCTTTTAAAGGGTCCCCCTTCAATGATGGTCATTGACAGAACACTGATGCTACCTTCAGATTGTGGATCAACCCACTGAAGCTGCGGATCCATTTGTCAAGTCACAGTGAAGAAATAGGTGCAAACCACGCTACTAATTATTTGATCCCCTGCAGATTTTGTAAAATGTTCCCACTTACAAAGAAATGAAGGGTCTATAATTGTTATCATAGGTGTATTTTAAATGATAGAGACAGAATATCAACCAAAATTCCAGAAAAACACATAAAACAAATGCTAGAAATGAAGTTGCAGCTCAGTGAGTAAAATAAATATTTCATCCCCAAGCAAAATGCTTGACTGTAGGGATGGTGTTCTTAGGGTCATAGTCAGCATTTTTCTTCCTCCAAACACGGTAATCACGTTAAAGAGTTTGTTAACCTAAAAAAAAAAAAAAAAAAATCCATCCTGTTCCTTTAACCCTCCTGGCGGTATTCCCGAGTGTGGCTCCGGGTTAAATTTCAGTACCATTAGTGGTAACCCTGAGCCACGATCGGGATTGCATTGAAAAATCCTGGTGTAACCCCCCCCCCCCCCATTTTCCCTTCGCCGTATCCTCCGCCCCAATGCTCTGTGTTCCGGGCTTTATTCCCTGTGAGCGTTGGGATGCATGGGGGTGGAGCCCGGCGGCAAATTCAAAAACCACAAAAAAACATAACATACAGTACACTGTAATCTGTAAAATTACATTTCTGTAACAAATCATTTCACCTCCCTTTTGTCCCAGTGCTTTGTCTAGTGCCCTGCATGCACTTATATATATACTGTTCTTTCTGCCTGGAAACTTGAGAATGTCCATAGCATCCAAAAAGTGTCCCTTTACGTCAAAAGTGGTTTTAGACCAGCTAGAAAACAGCGATAGTAAATTAGAATACTTACAGAATTGAGCGATAGTGATTCGTGGGGAAATTCATTTTATTATTATTATTTATAATTATTTATAGTTCATTTATTATATTATAATTTATGATTTTCTTTATCATACCCGGGATGCCTACTAGACTCTTGTTGGACAGATTTGAGCGAGTTATTCCCAAGAAGTACAGGCCTACAATAAAAAAAAAAAAAGCCAAATTTCTATGCAAAACATTGTCCCGCTTTGAAATTAAAAAATCTGACATAATCATACCGCCAGGGAGGTTAAAGCATGTTACACAGCACAGTGCTTGTGCTGCGTAATTTTGCCCCCTGTAACACCTTAGATACCTGTCTGATCCTGTCTGGTTAAGCCCTCCCCCAGTATACTGACCACGGCTTATCATGGTTGCTGAGCCCTTACACTGTGGTCAGTTTTACGTGCCTCCATCATCCGCAGTTCTTCTGTGCTCTCCTCCGTCCTCTCCCCCCTCCCTCCCTGCATTAAGGTCATTGAGTGGCCTAGTCAGTCTCCAGCCTTTAATCCTATAGAAAATTTATGGAGGGAGCAGAAACTTTGAATTGCCAAGTGAAAGCCAAGAAACCTTAAAGGAGTTGTAAACCCTCAATGTTTTTTACCTTCATGCATTCTATGCATGAAGGTGAAAAACCTTCTGTAGTACAGCAGCCGACCAGAGACCCTCTTTTAACTTACTTGAACCCGATCGCTCCAGTCGCTGTCTCGCATCCTCATTGGATAGATTGATAACAGCAGGAGCCATTGGCTCCCACTGCTGTCAATAAAATCCAGTGACACCATGGGAGTGGTGGGATACGGGGCAGAGTCCTGCTGCCTGTGTCAATGGATGCAGCAGCAGGACTCGGGAGCATGCCACACGGAAAGCAGCTCTCCTTGGGAGCACTCAAGAACAGGAGAAGCGAGCAGCACCGCTGGGGGCCGCCAGAAGAGGAGGACCGGAGCCGCTCTGTGCAAAACCCTTGCACAGGAGGAACCAAGTATGACATGTTATTTAAAAAATAAATAAATAGGATTTTTATTACAGCTGACCTGTAAAATACTTTTCTTGGAGTACATCATGGGACACAGAGCCTCAAGTAATTACTTAATGGGTTATAGGCCACCTTCAGGTGTTGACACTGGTTATACCCAATGAAGGAAGTTCACTCCCTATATAACCCCTCCTCCTTCCAGGAGCACATCAGTTTTTGTAGCAAAGCAATATACTTAAATCACAAAAAAGAGGGGAGGGACCTCTGTGTCCCATGATGTACTTCAAGAAAAGGATTTTACGGGTAAGCTGTTATGAAAATAATATTTTCTTTATCGTACATCATGGGACACAGAGCTTAAGTAATTACTTAATGGGACGTCCCATAGCAATGCTACTTGAGGGGAGGGAGAAACACGGAGGATACACCCAAACTTTGAGGACTTATGCTGCTGTGTGCAGCACACTGCGCCCAAAGGTGATATCCTCATACCTCCTTATATCCAGCTGATAAAATTTTGTGAATGTATGCACTGAAGACCAAGTTGCGGCCTTACAGATCTGAGCCATGGAGGCCTGCTGACGCACTGCCCAAGAAGCACTATCCTGCCCTGGTAGAGTGCGCCTCAACTTGAAAAGGGGGAATCTTACCCCTTAAATCATAAGTTTGAATTATAACTTGCCGAAGCCACATAGCGACAGTGGATTTTGTCGCTGCCTGTCCTTTCTTAGGACCCTCTGGCAGAATAAATAAGACATCCATCTTACGAATCTGAGCAGTTGCCTTTAAATAGATTTTCACTGCTCTCACCACATCAAGACAATGTAGTGACTTCTCTTTCCTGGAACATGGTTTTGGAAAAAAAACAATGGCAGGACAATATCTTGGATGACATGAAAAATCAAATATGGCTCTTTAAAAGAAAGAGCAGCCAATTCCAAAACCCTACTTGCTGAGGAAATAGCAACCAAAAAAACAGCAACCTCTTTATCAGGACTAGGGGAATACGTTGTATTGGTTCAAATGACTGTTTTTGTAACACAGACAAAACTAAGTTCAAGTCCCAAGAGTTCAAGGGAGGTTTGACGGGCGGAGTAAGCCAAATCACCCCTTGCATAAAACCCAGGACTAAAAAAATGAGTAGCAAGTGGTCTTTGAAATAAGACCGATAAAGATGAGACTTGGACTTTAATAGTACTCAAGGCCAATTTAATTTCTACCTCTAATTGTAGAAAGGCAAGAATTATGCCTAGAATACATCTGAGGGTGCCAACCCTTGGATTCATACCAGAAAACAAAAGCCCTCAAGACTCAATAGTTCTGGAAGCTGGCTTCCTTGCATTAATCAGGGTAGAGATAAAATGACCTGGAAAGCCCACATTTCTTCAGAATGTGGGTTTCAATAGCCAAGCCGTTAAATTTAGAGACCGTAAGGAAGGATGGAATGTCGGTCCCTGTGAGAGCAAATCTGGCTGCAGCGGGAGGGACCATGGGCCCTCCACTGCCATCTTTAGGATTTCTGCATACCATGACCTTTCAGGAGACTCCGTTAGGGGTAGCATGAAAGTAGAACGAACCATCTTCGTAAGAGATTGTATCAGCAATTGATGTGAGAAGCAGGTGCACCATCAATTTGTTCCAATGGCTTACCCTGGCTTGCCATAACCGGTAATTCAGGCGATCCTAACGCCTGGGGGGTTGAAACCTTTACCTTTTTTGTGGTGTCTTTTTGGTAGGCATAGTCAAGTACAAAAAACAGAGGCACTATACAAATTGCACTTAATTGCTGAAAATAGTCATGACATTTAAAGCCACTATAAAATTCAGCCTAGTGCTGGAAAAAATGTTGTTCCTGTACCAGGAATGCAAGATTGCAACCCTCACATGTCCCACAGGTCTTGTGTCCTTGTGCAGTAGGCTGCTTGTTTTCTCCTCGTTAGCCGAGGAGAGACTGTCACAGCTGTGTTGTATTTGTTTTTAGCCTGCTGTGTGTCCTCGTGGATGTTCACGGCATTGCGCTTAGGCCCCGCCCCCTCAGAGAAAAAATTCTGGCCCTTTTTACATTTAAAATGTTCCTGCACTTGTGTGCAGCGTTGTTGGTTCCACTGTCCCAACGGGGGGGGGGCGGGTTGAGGGGAGCATGGACCCCCCATCCAGCAGCAGGCACAGACAGTGAATGCAGCCACAGTTACAGGCAAAACCTCATGCTTCAGATACGAGGCCCCAGGTGCCGTCCTTTTAGGCCTTATTAGCACTTTGGATGGAGGCTATTTAAATCTAACTTCACCAACTGCAAGAAACTGCTTACCTCTGTGCTTGCCAACAAGGGTTTCTCCACTAAGTACTAATGCCCTGTACACACAACCAGTTTTCCCGTCGCAATAAACTCTGAAGGTTTTTCCCGACAGAGTTCCGCTGAAACTGTCTTGCATATAGAGGTCGACCGATATATCGGCCGGCCGATATTTGCCGTTTTTTAATTAATCGGCATCGGCCGATTGTGCTGATAAAAAGCCGATTTAGAACTACAGCGGACTTTAAAATGACTTCTGTAATAGAAGTCAGTGTAAGTTGCCCCAGTCATCATCGTCTTTCCTCCTCTCTGGGCAGGCTGCCAAGAAAAGAACAGAAAGATACAATGTTTACACTCATCTCTGTGTGTAGAAGTTTCAGTTTAACCATTTAAAGACTAAATCTTTTCTGACACTTGTTGCTTGCAAGTAAAAATCCAGTATTTTCTGCCAGAAAATCACTTAGACCCCCCCAAAAAATTATATATATTTTTTTAGCAGAGATCCTAGGGAATAAAATAGCGGTTGTTGCAATATTTTATGTCACACGGCATTTGCACAGAGGTCTTTCAAATGCATTTTTTTGGGAAAAAAAATACACTATTTAAAAAAATAAAAATAAAATAAAAACAGTAAAGTTAGCCCATTTTTTTTTTTCGTCCAAAAGTTTTGACTACCTGTTTTTATTTAATATATAGGTTTTTTTTTAATCTAAATCATACATACAAGTAAACTGATTGGAGGTTTGTTTTGTTTAATAAATGTTTAAATGTAAGAAATTTTCTGTATCACTTATGAAGGCCGCTTTCACACTGGAGCGGGCAGGCGTTGATGGTAAAACGCAAGTTTTAGCGGCTCTTTACCATCATTTTAGCGGTGCTATTTGGCTGCTAGTGGGGCACATATAACCCAGCTAGCGACCAAGGAAGAGGTTAAATGTGCCCATGAAGCACTGCTGCCAAATCGCATTGCATGCGCTTCGGCAGTGGTGCCCATTCATATCAATGGGCAGGAGTGGTGGAGGAGCGGTATACACCACTCCAAACGTGCTGCTTGCAGGACTTTTTTTAAAGATCTTGCCAGCGCATCGCCTCAGGGGAGCCATTTTGCAGGCACTTTACAGGCGCTATTTTTAGCCCAAAAGCGCCTGAAAAACGCCCCAGTGGGAAAGGTGTGTTAGATCAAGGGGGATTAAAAAAAATAAAATAATAATAAATAAAAAAGGAAAAAAATAAATAAATAAAATAAAATCGGCCTAACATATCGGCCCAAAAAAAAAATCGGCATCATATATCGGCCGCCATGATTTCTAAATATCGGCATCGGCCAGAGAAAAACCCATATCGGTCGACCTCTACTTGCGTACACACAATCACACCAAAGTCCGACCATCAAGAACGCGGTGACGTACAACGGGACTAGAAAAAGGAAGTTCAATAGCCAGTAGCCAATAGCTTCCATCTCATACTTGCTTCAGAGCATGCATAGTTTTTGGTCCGTCAGAACAGCATACAGACGAGCGGTTTTCCCGATAAGAATTGGTTCTAAATTGGTACTAAATATTTAGAACGTTCTATTTCTAGGTCCGTCAGAATTTTAGGAAAAAAAAAAGTCCAATGAGGCATATACACGATCGGAATATGCGATGAAAAGCTCCCAGACTTTTTCTGTCGGACATTCTGTTCGTGTGTACGCAGAAGTCATATTTTGCTTGGGGATCAATTACTTATTTTACTCACTGAACTGCAAATCAATTTATAACAGTTGTTTGTGTTTTTTCTGGATTTTTGGTTGATATTCTGTCTCTATCATTTAAAATACACCTATGAAAAAAATTATAGACCCTTCATTTCTTTGTAATTGAGAAAACATACAAAATCTGCAGGGATTAAATAATTATTGTACCCACTGTATATATTTTATACTAAGTCACTGGATCAGTCGACCATTAACTTAATATATTTTGGTGCCAAAACTATACAGTGGACATTTTACAACCCATAGACTTCAATGGAAACGCACCAAGAAAACTTTACCAACAGATGACTGCAAAGTTTTTGGCACCAAAAATTTAATTCAATTCATCAAACAGGCACATTTTAGTGTCTGTAAAAAAAAAAAGTGATCATATAGTGTCTTCTGAAGAGTGAATATACACTACATAAAGTAAATAATCTTTTTATATAGCTAAGCTTCTTGTGCCCCCTTTTCTGCATAAGGGATGCCATTTCTGTAAAAAAACAGTACCCAAATTTGAACTCTACATTACAGAAAAGTAAATTCTTCCCATTCTGGAAGTGACCTTACCATCGCTGGGACTGATAGAAGCCAACCATGTTGAGCACAGGCCTCGACGAGGTTCATGTAATTTAGTTTTATACTGGACTACAGCCATCAGGATCTGCAATCTGTCTGGATGGGCCTTTACAAAAGCAGAACAATACGACATATCACTAGCATGTAAAATTGCTGAAAAGCATCAGAACACAAGGAGAACATAATACACAACAGGCCCATCACATGTTTGGATACCATACAGCATTGCAATCATGATCAATAGAAGAGGTTTCCAATAAAGATCCAAGTTATTTTTTCACTTTTATTTTGTTACCTCAATACTAACCAGTCTGACAAAAAAAAAAAACCCCAATAATTGACATCACTTGCCTGGTTCACACTAGTGCAATTTCACTTGTGCACAGAATTGCATGACAAAAACATTGATTTCAATGGTGCCTGTTCACATCAATGTAACTCAACTGCAATGCGACTTTGGGGAAGGTACGGGTGCTACTTTGGTGGAATGTAGTGATTTTGTGCACCATAGACTTCAACGGAAATGCACCAAAAAACGAATGTAAAGCGCATGTACATGCATTTTTTGGCAACGTTTTGTATAGTCTCCTCCTCCTACAAAAAAAATGCATCCGCATCAAAAACACAAAAAAGCACACTACAAAATCGCACTGAAAATCATATGAAGTCATAGCTGCACTAGTGTGACCCTTGCCTAAGCCTGCCATAGCACACTGTTTGCAAGGGAGGGAAGCAGGACATGGAATTTTCCCCCGAGGTAGAGTGGTAACATTTTTTATACATTACACCAGTTTCTATTCTGTTCTTTTGCCAACCTGTTTTTTTCCACTGCAATATGAAATTTCAACTTCCTCTTACTTATAAGGTGGCGATGTACAGTATACAATTGTTTCATATACAAATAGCCACTAGAGGGAGAACTGGAAATCTTTGTATAAAATACATTGATGATTTTATGGAATCAAAAGACAAGAAGAAAGTGTAAAATCATATGATAAAATTATTATTATACAAATTCTAAAACTCACAATGTGTATTGGAATAAAAAATACACCACAATTGTCTTTACAGCAAACCTATGCTTTGCCGATTTTAGAAAAATGTAACAGATTTGCTTTAACAGCAACCATTCCCAGCACCATACACATACCCTTTCTTGCTTCCCTTTTGCTCTACTCCAGCTATTGGGAGCAAAAGAGATAACCAGCATTTCTGAGTATGCAGGAACATGTCACAATGCTTGGCCAGTGAGAACTTTAACATGGGAGTTCATAGCCATGTGTGAGCAACAATTCCATTAACTACAGTTTACCGCTGGGCTTTGATTTTTCTCTTGGCAGCTTGATAAAAATTTAAGCTAAAGGAAGGGGAGTATATGCGCCTGTAGAGAACAGCATTAACCCTATTATTGCCATTGGAGTAAGGCTCATGTTGGTTGGAGTCCCTTCTGCTATAGGCTCAAGGTCACTGCAGAAAACAAAAACTTATAGCAGACGGGTCCACTCATAACTGCCAATTAATGAATAGCTGTATTCAGTGGCTGAAAATCAGCTGATCACAGCCATCCACTAAAGATCTGAGCGTTGGCCACCTCAGGATGGAAACAGGGGATTGGTTACTATGTCTGTCATATTTTCAGACCCTTTACTTTCCTGACCGGACACCAAAGTTCTGAGCACCCCATTGTTTATTCATAGCAATGAATGGCATGTATACCATCTCTTCAGTTCTTGAATGAACAGGAAAGTGCTCTGCACTCAGTCAGTGTTAGTGAGTGCGTCGTTGCAGAGGAGAAGGATATCAAAGCTTGTGTCCTCAATCTCTTTCTCCCTCTCAAAAGATCTCAACTTATCCGCCAACATTAATGCTCACCATGTGATGCGTGGGGCTCTCACCTGCAAGGAGGAGGCTATGGAGAAAGCTCTGGGACGGATGCGAGGAATGAGGTCCAGGAGGTAGTCAATTGGGATGTTACAGGTGGTGTGTGGGAAATCCACCAGGACCTGGTAGATCACAGAAGGATTAAGATCAGACCTGCTACATACAGTATAGTGACACTCATTTATTTCAATTATTATGTTATTGGGTTGAATAAATCAGCAAATATTTCAAAAATCAGGGCAAACAAAAAAATTGACAGCTGCTAGCAATTGATGTGCACACATTTTCCTCACTGCACAGCCAGCATACATAAGCAATACATCTTCCTGGTTCAGCAATCCAGCTTCCTGTGTCACCTTGTGGATGGGCAGGGAGCTGGAGTTGCAGTTTAAGGCCAGGTTCATGTGTGCAAATTGGATGCAGTTTTCACTGCATCCAATTAGCATGACATGCGAGTGTGACCGGCTCTCAATGGAGGCAGTTCACACATGTCCCGGGCACGAAGCCAGAGTGCATGCTGCCCACCTATAGCTCGGTTGCCTATGCTTCATACCGGCAAGTGCAGCCCTGCAATTTTTGTCCGTTTGCTTTTATACATTTTTTTATTTTATTTTTTTGCATTTTGTGTTTATATACACCTTGATTTTATGATTGGGACACTATATGTATATACTTCTATGTCTTTGTATATGGTGCGATAATTACATTCTGGTGGAACTTTGGTGCGATTTTTTTATAACTTTTTTGGTGCGATTCTTTGCATTTTTCGGATTTGGTTTTTGGGTTCACTTACATCCTGTATTTTGGGTTTGGACACTATACGCACTGTTACAAGCAGAGGACCACTATGCTATCATGATATTCATGTCTGGATGTTTTATACACTAATTTGTAAGCCATTATATTTTTGGTGATAACCTCTCCTGTGTTGGATTGATGTCCACACCTAGAGGGTTTTAATACTCACCTACTAATTTATTCCACAATAACACTGTGTCTTTTAATACTAGTCACTATAGAGTGATTTGGTAGAGCACTTTTTGATATATAGGTAGCACCACTCGCCCCTTCACATCTTTCTTTCTATATCCTAGAGCCCTCCTAGGGGTTTTTTTTTGGGGGGAGGCTGCAACCTTCACACACGTCCTAAGCGCAGACCTTCCTAATTAATTTGTACACATGTCCCAGGCGGCCATGGTGCAAATTCCAAACTGATCCTATGGGTTTTTAGGTCCGGTTCAGGTGTGAATTCTGGCAAAAATTCAGACCTGAATAGCAGCACCTGAACCATTGAACAGAAACGTCCTGGACCCCATTGCTGGATACTGTGGGTGCACATGTGAATCTAGCCCAAAGGATTACTTCACAGCTGTCTGAGACATGCCAGTTTAGAGATATTAATGACCAATCTACCAAAAACAACACCCCCAACTACGATATCTGCATAATTTGAACTTCTCAAATAGGCCAGCTAACTGATCCCCACTACAGCACATATTCCAGTGGGATAAAATTTGAGGAGCTCAGCAAAAAAAAACAAAAAAAAAAAACAATGTTGCTGTTCCCATGATAAGCGTACTTCCAGGGTGGTGCGCCGGGGCCGGTTGCAATAGGCATACAATTCATCTTGCCCAGCAGCAGAGCTAAATTCCTGCAGCTTTTCTCGCTCTTGTTCATCGAGTGAGAAGTAGGAAAGCAGCTGAAAGAAAGAGCGGCGAGGTACACAGTGGATATCCAGATACCGTTCCACCAGATGGTGCACTGTACATGGCTGAGGCAACTGTGAGGGAAGTGGGGTGTCTGCAAGACATCGGAAGAACAGACTGCAATAAATACACTACCCAATTCTTACTTTAATTATAAAACAGAAGACCTCTACCCATGCCACATCCAAACATTAGCGAAGAGGAAAAAAGGGTTGCAAGTATATAGCTTGCTAGTATTGGACTTTAATGGCATGACATGAGACACAGACTATTTAAATAAAAAATCTATAATATTTCATTAGTACTAGTCAAAATCTAAAATGGAATCTAAGGAAACACAAAAATATAAAAACATCAGAGAATAAAACTATGATGCGATACAATAAACCTTCTATAGGACTTATAGCATATAAGCTTGATGTGTAGCAGTAGCTCAATCCTCCAAGGGTCAATCCTACCTCTACACCTCAAGCTTATATGCTATAAGTACTATAGAAGGTGTTAGAAGGTTTATTGTATCACATCATAGTTTCATTCTCTGAGGTTTTTATATTTTTGCGTTTCCTTATACCCTGTTTTGGATGTTAACGATTACTAATAAAATATTATATATTTTTTATTTAAATAGTCCGTGTCTCATGTCATTCCTTTAAAATCCAATACCAGAAAGCCATATACTTGCAACCCTTTTTTCCTCTACTTTAATTACAAAAACATTGCTCAGGACCACAAGGGAGCAGAGCAAGGTCAACTTACTTAAAAATAATAAGAATTTCACTTTTTTTATGGAATGTATGCAAGTGAAACCCTTATTTTTACGGTATCTCTTTGCTAGCTAGGAGGGAAAAAGTTGCTGGGGAATTTTTTGGATTATTTACAACCAGTTACCCAACTGTGTACACTTTGACCAGTTACAGGTTGATTAGGAGCTGTCCTTGTTTTTTCTCTATACAAGCAAGGCAGGTGCCAGCTACATGAAGGAGGTTTCTCCATAGAATTGCTGGGCTTTTGGCTTCATGATAGTTGTGGTCCAACAACTAACATCTTAGAAGAGAGCTGGCATTCCTTCAAATCATTAAGCCAGCCATACATGGAATTGAAATTCAGCCCACTAGAATTTATAGGCAGACTGGTTATACAGAAGTTGATCTACCGATTGACGACTGTACAACCAGTCTGTTGGGTTTTTCCTGATTAATCAGTACCACTGGTTATGGCCGGCAGCGCTGACCAATGTACTCCGACGGCCGGGAAGTTTCACCACCGTAAAAATACAATAGCTCAGTTGGAAGGATTCCTCCATCCACATTGAGTGTGTGGATGGGGAATTCAGGTCATGTATTTTCATTCATCCCACTGGTTGAATGAAAAAAAATGATTATTGTATTGCCTGCCTGCCTTTAATCTGTGCAGGTGCAGGTGCAGGCACACACACACACACACACACACACACACACACACACACACGTATTTGGCTGGATTAAGTGATGTGTCTAGACTCTAGAGAGCAAAGCTTATACATGTGCCGCTGCCCCCATAGGCTCCCCAAGCAGCCACTGTAGGCACATCCATCTAGAAGATACCTGAAATGCACTGGCAGATAATTATCCACTGACTGTAAAATTGTTTATTTTCTCCCAGGCTACCCTGCTTCAATCACAAACTGAAATACAAGCAAGAGATGCAGCATGATATAAATGGCACTACATCCAAAAATTTTAAGTAAATACCAAAAGGAAAACCATGAATAAGGTGCCATAAATGACACACTATCTTTTTATTAAAACAAAAAATACTTTATTTTAATTTTGGAATCCCAGAGTCAATGCTCACCTAAATCTTGGGGCTCCAGAAAAAACACTCTTTTTGGATCAAGCTGAAGAAGTGTACAAAATGTCTCCACATCCTGCGGAGAATTCTGCGGCTGGATCATCACCACATCCCCAGGAGAATATCTGCAGAGAGCGAGATCATTAATTACCAACTAGAGACATTTTATTTGTAGCTGAATGTGTGTCAAGTGCTCTTCTTCAGCATGTCAAGATCAAACAAGGAATTAAACGTCTCCCACGATACTAAACCCATGCTGTCAACTAGCACAATGCAGCAGAGATGGGGGTGTTAACCACATCCAGTCCAGGCCAATTCTGATATTCCTCTCAGACATGTAAAAAAAACATAATTTTTATTGCTAGAAAACAACTTAAAACTGCCAAACATTGTTATTTTTTTTTCCAGCAGAGGCCTTAGAGAATAAAATGGTAGGTGTTGCATATTTTTAGGTGACACAATATTTGCACAGCAGTTTTTTTTAACTTTTTGGAAAAAAATACACTTTAATGAATTTTAATGCACAAAAAACACTATATATTACCCAATGTTTTGGTAAAATATATTAGATGATTTTACGACGTGTAGAGAACATGTCATGCTTAAAAATTGCTTCTGCCTGTGGAACAGAGCCAAATTACAGTACCTAAAAATCTCCAAAGGAAACGCTTTCACAGCCTTACCAGTTTAGAGTTACACAGGAGGTCCGACTGCTAAAACTTTTGCTCTCGTCCTGACGCTTGCGCATTACCCCACATGTGTGGTGTGATCATTGTTTTTTTTTGTTTTTTTATCAACAAAAAAGTGTTTATTGACGAGAGCACAAGGCATTACAACTTATACACGACAAATATATGCTACTTTGAATACATGTATCTAAAGTCTTAATTTGTCACTCTATTATAATTGTACAGTCAATACTGTGATCATACTCCTTTATAGATAGGATAATGTCGCATCCAAGTGCTCACTCTAATTATAGAGAGAGTAGTAGTAAGAACCAAAACTAAAAATAAGAGATAAACAAAAGAAAAGCAATCATTGTTTACATATGCGTGCGGGACCTATCTGCGTGTGCTCATGTGCATTTGCACATGAGCACTAGGGTCCCCATCATTGCTGCAGCTGTGACCCAGATAACGAGATATCACACTTCCCATCCGAAGATGTTTATAAACGTACAGCAGATGGGAAGTGGTTAAATCAGGTTTGCTATTAGCATCTTTACCACAGGCGGTAAGAACTATTTTGCAGTAGTTAGTTTATATTAGCAGCTCCTTATATTTAACTGCTCAAGGTACTACTTACAGACATCAAATAACAGTTGCACGCTAATTAGTCATGATTGGTCAGTTTAGCGTAACTTACTGGATGCCAGACCTGCTGATGTCAAACTCAATTAGCCTCACATCCTGGAAGTGGTCAGCTGCAGTTACTTTCTGGTTGGACACCAATGGAGCTTGGAAAGGGTGTAATTCTGTTGGAATCTCATGAGCATCAACTTTCTTTAAAATACCATCCTCCATTGCCACTTCTTTGTCCAAGAAACGGAGAACAAACTTTGGCGGTAACCTGCAAAAGCAAGAATACTTTATACTCTTGGCTTAAAATTCCAGGAGTCTAAATGCTTCATATAGTGCTCGTTTTCCTTACAAGTGTTTTTTTCCCTGACTAGAAAAAAGGGGGACAGCATACAAAATACAACATTATTCTGGAATTTGGCTCCAATAGCCAACAAAATTATAACACCTATTTCTAATTTACAGTTCAGTTACAACTCAACTGACAGCAGCCTTATCTATAGCCCACCTTGATTATTTCTAGAGAAATGGCATCATTTGTTTTTATTCTTCGTTTTGTTTATTTATCTAAATTAAATAAAAAGATGTTTGAAAAATAAAATATTCGCTATGCTTGCCCTTAGATACATATACTGTTGGTCTTGCTAACAATGATGCGTTACTATCGCCCCTTCAGAATGTTTGTTATCTGCATAAGGATTTCCGAGGGGAAAAATGGACAGGTATCTTCTGGTCTTGGCTCAAAGCAGATTTATTCAGCTTAGACATACTATTTGTGTTTTATAATGCATTTAAGTACTGTTTTTGATACTAATGCAATGGCTGACAGTAGATATCTGCACAGGACACTTTTAGGGTAACCCTTTAAAGTCCACATTTTTGAATGAGTTAGCGTGACTCAAAATGTGCTCTACCAAACGGTGGAGCAGGATTTTAAAGGGTTAACACAATATTAATAATCCCAACAGAGTTATAACACTATCTTCAGTATTTACTGTAGTTCATTTAGGAACGTATTTGTGCAGAAAGAGGCAAAAAGTCATCATCAAGGCAAAACAACGAAAAAATCTGCCAATGAATTCAACCCAGTCCTATGAAGAATACCCAGCATATCTGATTCATATCTCACAACAACAGAAATTCCCCTGCCTGGTAAAACTGACCTGATATCTTCACTGATTAGGCTGAGGCCAGCAGGTAAGGGATACAGAGAGAGGACCATATTCCACAGATTTTTCAGCCATGGATCCACAGCAGCATCTGGACTATAGAAGAATGCAGTCACAAAGTATCAAGTTATAATAATCATACCGATTTTGACAAAGTTTCAGGGTGCCATTGTTCAGGGGCCCCCGTGTGTCAGCGTGTGAATGTTATGTGTCCTTGTTCTGGGATCCCAAATGTCAGGATGTCACGACCCTCAAATGTAATTGTGTTCATAGTCCCGAAACCCTCATGTGAAATTTTTCTGGGACACCCAAGGCCCAGGGATTCATTGTTCAGGAACACCCAAGGGTGAGTGTTTCATTATGCTATGCTCAAGTGTCAGTGTCACCCTTCAAGTATCTCTGTCACCAAACATCATCTTTTTGAGACTTCAACTACAACTGTATTATTAGCTTTGGGTCATCAAACTAATAGTACTTAGGAAACTCTAAACCTTAAGGCATGCTAAAGTGACCTTAAGTAGTATTTTGCATCTTAAGGGTTGTTGTTCTGGAACTCCAAAGTAATTATGCCATCGTTCATTCCCCAAAAACAGATCACAGCATATACAACCCAGTGTCTAATAATTACCCCAGATCGTGCTGGTCATCTCCTAAAGCAGGTGACAGAATTGGGTTAGCACCCAGCTGGAGAAGGCGCTTGTGTAGTTTCTTGGCGATAAAGTTGAACCTAGTGTATTATGAATTGGTAAAAATATAAAATTTTGACAAGAGACAAACAATGGCAACATCAGATCTTCTACTAGTTTCTACAGGACCTCAATTATAATAGGAACTTGTATTTTTAACTCTTTAATACAAAGCAAGAAAAACAAATAAACCCAAACTATGTGTACCAGTAGCCAGCCACTGTTGCAGACCCATTCTTGGAAATACATTTGAAGATTAAATCCTAACAAAAAAAAACAAAAAAACACTTTATACATACCAGCAATGGATTGCAAGCACTGAGGGGAATTCAATAAAGCTGCTGTGCCACTTTTCTGACATTAATTACTTTTTCCTAATGTATAATGCCTAATTTAAAAAAAAAACATCTGCAACAGTTTTGGTTCTGAAAGGGACCAGTATGCCAAATTCAGGTAGTTCTAATTTGCTGCACTTTACATTGCAACAGCTGCTCCAAATCCAAAATAAAACACTCACAGTTTGTATTTTACAAAAGTGGAGCTAATTAAATGTTTTTTTTTTTTTTTGTGTAACATGTTATACTTACCTTTTCAGTTCAGTGGTTTTGCACAGAGCAGTCCAGAGGCTCCTCTTCTCGGGCCCCTTTGCCGGCGCTCCTGGCCCCTCCCTCCAGCTTGCTATGGGGGCACCTGAGATGCTGCTCTGTGTGTCCATTCAGACACAAAGCCGCAGCTCTGCCCCACCCCCTCTCTCTCCTCATTGGCTCACTGACATTGATTGACAGCAGCAGAAATCAATGGCGCCCGTTCCCGTCTCAGCCAATGAAGAGGGAGGGTCCTCCGGCTTCATGGCTCTTATGCAATATCGCTGGATCAAAATGGGGCCCAGGCAAATATTAGGGGGGTCTGACTGGGTTGCTGCACACAGAATGTTTTTTTTATCTTAATGCATATAATGCATTAGGTTAAAAAACCTTTTGTCTTTAGAATCCCTTTAAAGCCAACTTTCTTTTGGGGTACAGAGACAGATTTTGAAAAAGTGTCTTACATGCGTTCTAAAAGTGGCGTAGCATGCACCCAATCAAAAAACAAGCTGTAGACAGGTACATCAATTTGGCGCACACTGTGCCAATTTGGGGTACAGAGACAGATTTTGAAAAAGTGTCTTACATGCGTTCTAAAAGTGGCGCAGCATGCACCCAATCAAAAAACAAGTTGTAGACAGGTACATCAATTTGGCGCACACTGTGCCAATTTTAGAAT
This sequence comes from Lithobates pipiens, assembly GCF_037356315.1. NCBI lineage: Eukaryota > Metazoa > Chordata > Amphibia > Anura > Ranidae > Lithobates > Lithobates pipiens. The sequence goes on along the minus strand of NW_027507685.1, from coordinate 123,951,482 downwards.
GTATATAAGACACTTTCACAAAATGTATCTGTGACACAGCACTTCTCTACTTTTTCCGTTCAAACGGCATCACTGTATGGGGGGAGGGGGGTGCAATGATGACAAAGCTATGTGACTGTCCAGTAATGCAGCCTCCAGCTATAACACCCCTTTCACACCAGGGCGTTTTGCAGGGGCTATAGCGTTAGAAATAGCGCCTGCAATCCGCCCTAAAGAAGCTGCACCATTATCTGTAGTGTGAAAGCCCCGAGGGCTTTCACACTAGAGCGGTGCGCTGGCAGGACATCAGAAAAAAGTCCTGCCAGCAGCTTCTTTGGAGCAGTGAAGGAGCAGTGTGTTTGTAATGCCACAGGCAAAATGCCGCTATTGCGGCGTATTGCCGGTGGTTTTAAACCTTTCGCGGTAGCTAGCGGGGGGGGGTAAAAGCGCCCCACTAGCGGCCGAAATGCGCCGCAAATCCGGCGGTAAAAAAATAAAATAAAAAAATAGCGCCGTTTTACCGCCGACGCAAAGGGCAGTGTGGTGTGAAAGGGGTCTAAGACTACAACACCCTGATATCTGTTAGATCCATGCCATTCTAGGGGAAGAGATGTGAGTGATGAGAGGAAGTTGATGGGACAGTAGAAAATGTTGCTGTTAATGCTTTTGATTGCTGATGGGTGGTCACAATATGTTTCGGCTATGATGGCCTTCACAGCCAAGCTGTCTTTTTGTACCAGGAGTTCAGCTTTAAACTGATTGTAAAGGCAGAAGATTTTTGTTTGTTATTTTACTGCAGTAAGGTAAAAAACCTTTGGCATGCAGATCCCCCGCACTCCCCCTTAAACCAATTTGCGCTGGCTCCTGCCAGAGCTTTAAGGGGTCTGGCATCCTGGGAGGTGGGGCAGGGCTTGTGACCATGTGACAGCCGTCATTGGCTGTCACATGATCGGAAAACTCCTGATTGTAAGACGTAATCAGGAATTTTTCGTGAGCTATCTGCCACAGCTCTATCAGCTCTAATGCATGCAATTATCCGGCGCTAAGGCCCGGCAGCTGAGAGACCACATATTTTTGTGCGCTCGGTGCTTAAGGGTTAAATACATACCTGAGCCTGATCTCGATCCAGCGATGTGCAGGAGAGCAAGAGGCTCCCTCAGCTCTCTACCTCCTCATTGACTCAAATATCAATCACAGCCAGTGAAGAGGGAGCAGGAGGTGGGGCCAAGCCCCACTCTGTGTGTCTTATGAACACATAGAGTGGGGCCTCAGGAGCAAGCAAACACCAGTGTCCCCATAGCAAGTGGCTTGCTATAAGGGCACTCAGCAAGGGGGAGTAGCTGGGAGCACTTGTGGGGGATCCCAGAAGAGGAGCATCGGGGCTACTCTGTGCAATGGTTTTGTACAGGTAAGTGTGCCGTTATATATATATATATATATATATATATATATATTGTACAGGATGCCAAGGTTGGGTCCTGGACGGGTACTATGTGGCGCCTATATTCGGGATGTGGTCCCTTTAAGGGTATCATGGTAGGCCTCAGGGGGTCACCCAAAAATGGGTGATGGATTCCGGGTATAGTTTTCGGGAGAAGACTGATTCGCGGTCCTCTCTATATTTCTAAGAGAGATAGTTGGGACCCGGAATTTGGGAGGCTCTAAAGTGACATTTGGGTGGGAAAGAGCCTCCCTCCCTGACCACAGGGATTTGGCCCACAGGGGGTTAACGGCCTCCAGGAAGACAGACAGCCCATAAGACAGGAAGTGGACAGAGAGGTGGTGGTGAGGAGAAGAAGGAGATGAACACCTGTCTGAGGAGCTGTCTGGCTGTGTTGTTATATTTGCTGTTTTGGAGGCTGCAAAAAGATCTCTGCAAGGACTCTTTTTGGTGAAGACCTTTCTACAGAACTGTAGGTGCTTTTCTTTTGTATTATTATTACGGTTTATGCACTTAATCCCGCGGAGCTAGTATCCCCAAACTTCACAACTGGTGTTTTGGATGTTGGCAAAAGTGCATTTGCAGCCGCAAAAACCGTTTAAAAACTGACATTTAAAAGACTGTGTACAAATTGCATGTCTTGGGTGAAGCCAACCCAGACGCTGCAAGCAGCAGGCAAAGACATGGAGGAGGTCATCAGGGCTTTGGCACAAGCCACCGTAGCCCAGCAGCAAGCTACCGTGACACAGCAGCAAGCTTTAGCAGACGCAAACCGTCGCCATGAGGAAGCGATGGCTCAGCAGCAGGAATGCACACGGCTACTAGCCGCCCAGTTTACTGCTCAGCAGGAGTCCACTCAAGCACAGGTGGCTGCCTTGCAGGAGGCAGTAAAGCAGCTGGCTCAGGGACGTGAACAAGTGGCTGTTGCCGCTGGCAACCAGGTGTCAGGGCCAGCCATTTTTTACAAAAATTAACGCCCAGCGATGATGTAGAGGCCTTTCTCACCACCTTTGAGAGGATAGCGGAGAGAGAGGGGTGGCCCCGTGACCAATGGGCCGGTATTATCTCCCCTTTCCTCACCGGTGACCCGCAAAAGGCCTATTTTGACCTCCCAGCAGAACATATCAGCGACTTTGAACGTCTGAAGGCAGAGATCCTGGCCCGCCTAGGAGTGACCACAGCTGTCCGGGCTCAGAGGGTGCATCGCTGGTGGTACAAGCCTGACCGACCACCCAGGTCGCAAATGCATGAACTGGTTCAACTGGTTAAAAAATGGCTGCAGCCAGAAAAACTGTCAGGCCCACAGATGGTGGAACGAATAGTAATGGACTGGTACCTGCGGTCCCTGCCAGATGACCTACAGCGCTGGGTAAGCCATGGAGACCCCGCAACCGCTGACCAGCTGGTGGAGTTGGTGGAAAGGTACACCGTGGTGGAGGACCTGCTTGGGCCTGCCAGGCGTAGGGAACCCACACCAAGGGCAACCAGACCAGCCATAGCGCCTAGGAGAGAAGCCCTGCCAGATGCTGGGATCCGCAGAACCGCATCATCTGCTACAGAACCTCGAAGGATGGTTCCTGTCCCAAGAACAGGAGACCTACAGTGTTGGCGATGTCGGTCCTGGGGACATACCCGGGCGCAATGCCCACTTCAGGAGGAGCCTATGGACTGCTGAATTGGTCGGAGAAGCTCCTTCTACGTGCAAAGAGTCTGCACCACTCACCTGGATCCAATCGCAGGACAGTTAGAGTGTGAAATGTGGGTGAACCACCTTCCTGCCAGGGCGCTACTGGACTCTGGTAGCATGGTAACATTGGTACATGCCAGGGTGATTGGGAGACTTGGCCCTGTAAGGAAAACCCTACGGGTAGTGTGCATCCATGGGGACACCAAAGAATACCCCATGGTTTTAGTGACTGTGTCCTATGGCCATATCTCAGTGACCCAAGAGGTCAGGGTAGTGAGAAGTCTAATACATGACATTATAGTGGGGCGGGACTGTCCACTATTTTTCGAACTGTGGAGCCAGGTACAGATGGGCCTGCCAGGACAGCCAGGAGAGTCTGAGGAACATGGGCCTGAAACCCCCACTGATACAGAGATACCCATTGTTGATAAAGATACTGTAGAGAATATTAAGTTGAAGGATGTGTCTGTTTCAGGTTGCAAAACCGAGTTAAACTCTGAGGGAGGGGGGGGGGGAAGTCTTCCCGTTACAGGTTATGCTGGGGGAGGATGACCTCTCCCCATTGCAGTCCCCGGTGGAGGAAAGTGAAGGGGAAACATCCTCAAGGCCAGTACACCCAGATCTAGATGTACCCAGGGGTGCGTTTGGCACCGCCCAGCTGCGGGATCCTACCCTGGTCAATGCCCGAGAGCAGGTTTCTGTTGTGGATGGGGTCTCACAAATGCCAGGAGCAGACCAGAGGTTTCCTCATTTTGCCTTAAAGGGGGACTTGCTTTATCGAGTGGCTGAAAGCCGTGGGGAAACTATAGAGCAGTTGCTGGTTCCCCAACCGTATAGGCGGATGCTACTCGATCTAGCCCACAACGACGCACTGGGAGGACACTTGGGGGCAGAGAAAACCGAGGCCAGGATAACTGACCGGTTCTACTGGCCAGGGGTTAAAAGATATTGTGCATCTTGTCCCGTTTGCCAGTTAACTGCCCCAGTGCCCCACTATAGAAGCCCTCTGGTACCCTTGCCAATTATTGAGGTTCCATTCGAACGGATCGTTATGGATCTCGTGGGACCCCTGGTAAAATCGGCAAGAGGGCACCAGTATATATTAGTCATCCTAGACTATGCAACCAGGTACCCAGAAGCAGTTCCTTTGAGGAAAACTTCCTCTAAAGCCATTGCCCGAGAACTATTTCAGATGTTTTCGCAAACTGGTTTTCCTAAAGAGATATTAACAGACCAGGGCACCCCTTTTATGTCAAAGGTGATGGCGGACCTGTGCAAACTGTTCCAAATTAAGCAGTTGCGGACTGCCGTCTATCACCCGAAGACTGATGGCCTAGTGGAGAGGTTTAATAAAACTTTGAAGACCATGCTCAAAAGAGTCGTCCAGAAGGATGGGAAGGATTGGGATATGTTTCTCCCTGCCCTTTTGTTTGCCATCCGGGAGGTTCCACAAGCATCCACGGGCTTCTCCCCATTTGAGCTAGTGTATGGGCGACGGCCTCGGGGGTTGCTGGATCTGGTAAAAGAAACGTGGGAAAGTGAATCCTCCCCACACAAAACCATAGTAGAGCATATCTCTCAAATGCGAGAGAGGGTGGCTAAGGTGATGCCGCTGGTGAGGGAGCACATGCAGAGGGCTCAGGGAGCCCAAAGAAGGGTGTATAACCGGTCTGCGAAAGTCAGACAGTTTCAAGTAGGAGACCGGGTGGCTGTCCTAATACCTAGAGTGAAGAGCAAATTCTTGGCCAAGTGGCAAGGTCCATTTGAGATAGTGGAAAAAGTGGGGGAGATAAACTACAAGGTACACCAGCCAGGGAAAAGGAAACCATACCAGATCTACCACGTGAATTTGTTGAAACCCTGGAGAGACAGACACCAGGTATCCGCGGTGGTAGCGGTACAGTCAGGAGACCATGCAGGGATCGACCTGGTGCAGGTGGCTGCTACCTTAACTAGACCCCAAACCCAGCAAGCAAAGGAATTTCTTCAAAGAAATAGGGACATGTTTTCAGGGTTGCCAGGACTCACCAATGTCATCGAGCACGACATTGTAACTGACCCCAAGGTAAAAGTGCGGTTAAAGCCTTACCGTATCCCAGAAGCTCATAGAGTGGCGGTGTCTGAAGAGGTGAAAAGAATGCTCGAGCTTGATGTCATTGAGGAATCGCAGAGCGAGTGGTCGAGTCCAATCGTGTTGGTACCCAAACCCAACGGCACTCTTCGCTTCTGTAATGATTTTAGAAAACTGAATGAAATCTCCAAGTTTGATGCTTATCCCATGCCACGGGTAGATGAGCTCATTGAGAGGTTGGGGCCTGCCAGGTATATTACCATGCTGGACCTCACAAAAGGGTACTGGCAGATTCCCCTGACTAAGGAAGCTAGGGAGAAAACTGCCTTCTCTACCCCGGAAGGCCACTTCCAGTACAAACGAATGCCGTTTGGTTTACACTCTGCCCCCGCTACATTCCAAAGGGCCATGGACAAAACTTTGCGTCCTCATCAGCGGTACGCTTCGGTTTATTTGGATGACATCGTCATCTTCAGCCCTGATTGGGAGTCACATCTTCCCTGAGTCCAGGCAGTCATAGACTCCCTGAGAAGAGCAGGATTCACCATAAACCCAGAAAAATGTGCAGTTGGGGTGGAGGAAGCCAAGTACCTAGGGTACATTGTGGGTAGAGGGTTGGTAAAGCCCCAAATGAGCAAGGTGAAAGCCATACAGGACTGGCCCCGTCCCCTAACCAAGAAGCAGGTCAGAGCGTTTTTGGGCATAGTTGGCTACTACCGGAGGTTTATACCCAACTTTGCCACCATTGCTGCTCCCTTGACTGACCTGACCAAAGGCAGAAAGTCAGTGATGAAAAAATGGAATAACGATGCCGAAAAAGCTTTTCAGAAGCTTAAGACGGCATTGTGCCAGGATCCGGTGCTTGTTGCTCCAGACTTTAATAAGGATTTTGTAGTACAGACAGACGCTTCAAATGAGGGGTTAGGAGCAGTCCTGTCGCAGGTAATCAACGGGGAAGAGCACCCCGTCGTTTTCCTGAGTAGAAAGCTGACGGCAGCGGAGAAAAACTATGCGGTGGTAGAGCGGGAGTGTCTTGCCATTAAGTGGGCCTTGGACTCCTTGCGGTATTTCCTCCTAAGGTTTCGCCTGGTATCCGACCACGCCCCGCTGACCTGGATGAGGCAAAATAAACACACGAATGCTAGAGTAACAAGGTGGTTCCTGTCTCTCCAGGAGTTCAATTTTGTGGTGGAGCATAGACCTGGGAGACTACATCAGAATGCTGATGCCCTCTCTCCGGGTCCACTGTATGTTGTCAAATGGTGCCTCCAACACCTCCGCGTTGAGGCAGAGGGGGGGGGATATGTACAGGACGCCAAGGTTGGGTCCTGGACGGGTACTATGTGGCGCCTATATTCGGGATGTGGTCCCTTTAAGGGTATCATGGTAGGCCTCAGGGGGGGTCACCCAAAAATGGGTGATGGATTCCGGGTATAGTTTTCGGGAGAAGACTGATTCGCGGTCCTCTCTATATTTCTAATGCCGCGTACACACGGGCAGACTGTATGGCCTACTTAGTCCGCCGAAACACATTTCAGCAGACAGTCCGCTCGTGTGTGGGCTTCAGAGGACTTTTTCAGCGTGCAGTCTGGCGTACTAAGTATTTCGGATTTTTGGAAATTCTGTCCGTCGTACTTTGGTTTCAGCGGACAATCCGCTCGTCAGTAGGCTAGTTCGACGGACTAAGAATGGCGCATGCTCAAAAAGGATTTACACGGCGGAAAGGTGCTTTGCTGTGTATTGGACTTCCTATTTCTAGTCCCGTCGTACGTGCTGTACACGTCATCGCGCAAGCTTTCGTCGGACTGTTTGGCTATCCGTGTGTGGTCAAGTCCGTTCAGTGGAAAGTATGACAGACTGTCCGTCGGATTGTATGACGGACTAAGTATGCCATACAATCCGCTCGTGTGTACGCGGCATAAGAGAGATAGTTGGGACCCGGAATTTGGGAGGCTCTAAAGTGACATTTGGGTGGGAAAGAGCCTCCCTCCCTGACCACAGGGATTTGGCCCACAGGGGGTTAACGGCCTCCAGGAAGACAGACAGCCCATAAGACAGGAAGTGGACAGAGAGGTGGTGGTGAGGAGAAGAAGGAGATGAACACCTGTCTGAGGAGCTGTCTGGCTGTGTTGTTATATTTGCTGTTTGCTGTGTTTTGGAGGCTGCAAAAAGATCTCTGCAAGGACTCTTTTTGGTGAAGACCTTTTTACAGAACTGTAGGTGCTTTTCTTTTTGTATTATTTTGTGCTGAAGACAAGCGGACTTTAATTTACGTTTTTTTATGCTGGAGAAAAGCTTTATTTTTGATTTATTCATAAATAAATATATTTTGGTTTCACCTGACAACGGTTTATGCACTTAATCCCGCGGAGCTAGTATCCCCAAACTTCACAATATATATATATATATATATATATATAGATATATATATATATATAAAAATAAGATCTTTACTTTAATTTTCTTTTTACAATCACTTTAACTATTGGCACTTCTAAAACCCGCAATCTTACTTTGGATAGGAAGAATCTCCAAGACCCAGAATAGCATAATCCATCCGACATAGGGAATTCTGAGGAAGATTTCTACGGAAAATAAACCTCCAGAAGTTCTGAAATGAGACGGCTGATAAGATAGGCAAAAAATTGGCAACAACAGGTTAAATAGTAAGTTGATGGACTTCAAAATTAAAAAAGTTTCCTCTCCTTTCATTCATTATTGCCATTGCAATATTGTAAAGATTATTTTTTTCCGAAAGCAAAGCCCTGTAATTTTTAGGTTGTTGTGTGGCATTAACATGTTTAACCACCTCAATACTGGGCACTTTCACCCCCTTCCTGCCCAAGCCATTTTTCAGCTTTCAGTGCTGTTGCACTTTGAATGACAATTGCGTGGTCATACAACACTGTACTCAAATACAATTTTTATAATTTTTTCCCCACAAATAGAGCTTTCTTTTGGTGGCATTTGATCATCTCTGCAGTTTTTATTCTTGCGCTATAAACAAAAGAAGAGGGACAAATAAAAAAAAAAAAAAAAAAAAACACAATATTGTTTACTTTTTGCTATAATTGATTGGTTTGTGCAAAAGTTATAGCGTCTACAAAATAGGGATAGATTTATAGCATTTTTATTATATTTTTACTAGTAATGGTGGCAATCTGCAATTTTTATCGTGACTGCAATATTGTGGAGGACATATCTGACACTTTTGACACATTTTTGGGACCATTCACATTTATACACCGATCTGTGCTATAAAAAACATTGATTACTGTCTAAATGTGACTGGCAGGGAAGGGGTTAACCACTAGGGGAAGATCGAGGGATTAAAATGTGTATCCTAGGAGTGATACTGACTGGGCAAGGTGACCGATCGGTGTCCCTATGTACAAGGGACACACCATCGGTCTCCTCTCCTCTGACAGGACGTGGATCTGTGTGTTTACACACACAGATCCACGGTCCTGCTCAGTTACTGGGCAATCGCGAGTGCTCAGCGGACATGAGGCCAACGGGCACGCTCATCGGGTCCCCAGTGACACGGTGGGCGCGCACACACCCCCTAGTGGCCCAGGAAGCAATCACGTCATATGACAGTGGCCCAGAACGAGAGCTGCCTCGTCCCGCTGTCATATGACAGTGGGCGGGCAGCTAGTGGTTAACATGTGGCTGGACAAAACTCACCAAGGCCGAATGTTCAAATGTCCAGCTCTGTAGCTGAGGAGACAAATGTGTAGTCACAGACACATAGCAGGAGATTTGCTAAATTAAGAGGGTGCAAAATCTGGTGCAGTTCTGCATAGAAACCAGTCATCTTAAAACTTCAGCTTGTTCAATTAGGCTTTAGCAATAAAACCTGGAAGCCGATTGGTTGCTATGCAGAACTGCACAAGATTTTGCAACCTCCACTTTTAGGTTTCATGTACACGAGACGTTGTTTAACCTCTCCTGAACAATTTAACTTGACAGCTATAAACTGGTGTCTAAAAATGTCTGTTTAGCCGCGTTTAGCCCGTGTTTGTTAAAAAAATAATTATTTTTTTGTTAAAATGAAAAAGCGTCTGTAAACAAAACGCTGCTAAACATGAGTTATCACATTTAGCAGTGTTTACAGGCTGTTACAGGCATTTGACGGTTCAAATGACTCTGAACATTTGTCTGAATCCATTTTTTTGTGTTCCAAAAAAATGTTTCTAAACTCAACTGCCTAGAAACCACTATAATGACCCTGTGTACATGTACTGATAAGATAACATAGAGGAGAGTTCAGGGGCAGCTGGGAAAAAAATGCCCAACTGCTCCTAAACGTCCGTTTACCAGCAGCAGTGTACATGAAGCCTAAGTAAATAACCCCCATAGAGGCTGATTTGTTAAAAGAAAAGAGGCTGTTTAAGGGGAACACACTTTTTACTATTCAAGCAAATATTCAATCATGCTCGAGTTGAATTAAATGAACAGTTTTTGTTAGGACATGACTGATTGATTGATTGATTGATTGATTGCTGCGAACACAGCTTGACCATATTTACCAAACTCAGGTAATGTTTGTTTTGCTACGTGAACAACCTTTACTTCTTTTATAAATAACCTGGTGTTACTGGCAAGCACATTTTAATGAACAACCTCAGGGAACGGCTATATACACATTGCATATATGGGACTAGTTACAGTGGTGTGAAAAAGTGTTTGCCCCCTTCCTCATTTCCTGTTCCTTTGCATGTTTGTCACACTTAAGTGTTTCGGAACATCAAACCAATTTAAACAATAGTCAAGGACAACACAAGTAAACACAAAATGCAATTTGTAAATGAAGGTGTTTATTATTAAAGGTGAAAAAATATCCAAACCATCATGGCCCTGTGTGAAAAAGTGATTGCCCCCCTTGTTAAAACATACTATAACTGTGGTTGTCCACACTTGAGTTCAATTTCTCTAGCCACACCCAGGCCTGATTATTGCCACACCTGTTCACAATCAAGGCATCACTTAAATAGGAGCTGCTTGACACAGTAAGGTCCACCAGAAGATCCTTAAAAGCTACACATCATGCCGAGACCCAAAGAAATTCAGGAACAATTGAGAAAGAAAGTAATTGAGATCTATCAGTCTGGAAAGGGTTATAAAGCCATTTCCAAAGCTTTGGGAATCCAGCGAACCACAGTGAGAGCCATTATCCACAAATGGCGAAGACATGGAACAGTGGTGAACCTTCCCAGGAGTGGCCGGCCGCCCAAAATTACCCCAAGAGCGCAGCGACGACTCATCCAAGAGGTCACAAAAGACCCCACAACAACGTCCAAGGAACTGCAGGCCTCACTTGCCTCAGTTAAGGTCAGCGTTCATGCCTCCACCATCAGGAAAAGACTGGGCAAAAATGGCCTGCATGGCAGAGTTCCAAGGAGAAAACCACTGCTGAGCAAAAAGAACATCAAAGCTCGTCTCAATTTCTCCACAACACATCTTGATGATCCCCAAGACTTTTGGGACAACATTCTGTGGACCGATGAGACAAAAGTGGAACTCTTTGGAAGGTGTGTGTCCAAGTATATTTGGCGTAGAAGGAACACTGCATTTCATAAAAAGAACATTATACCAACAGTAAAATATGGTGGTGGTAGTGTGATGGTCTGGGGCTGTTTTGCTGCTTCAGGACCTGGAAGACTTGCCGTGATAAAAGGAACTATGAATTCTGCTGTCTACCAAGAGATCCTGAAGGAGAATGTCCGACCATCTGTTCGTGTACTCAAGCTGAAACGAACTTGGGTTCTGCAGCAGGACAATGATCCTAAACACACCAGCAAGTCCACCACCGAATGGCTGAAGAAAAACAAAATGAAGACTTTGGAGTGGCCTAGCCAAAGTCCTGACCTGAATCCTATTGAGATGTTGTGGTATGACCTTAAAAAGGCCGTTCATGCTCGAAAACCCTCTAATGTAACTGAATTAGGACAATTCTGCAAAGATGAGTGGGCCAAAATTCCTCCAGGACGCTGTAAAAGCCTCATTGCACGTTATCGCAAACGCTTGGTTGCAGTTGTTGCTGCTAAGGGTGGCCCAACCAGTTATTAGGTTTAGGGGGCAATCACTTTTTCACACAGGGCCATGATGGTTTGGATTTTTTTTCACCTTTAATAATAAACACCTTCATTTACAAATTGCATTTTGTGTTTACTTGTGTTGTCCTTGACTATTGTTTAAATTGGTTTGATGTTCCGAAACACTTAAGTGTTACAAACATGCAAAGGAACAGGAAATGAGGAAGGGGGCAAACACTTTTTCACACCACTGTACTTGTCAAAATATCTGTAGTTCAGTTTTGTCAGTCCTGTGATCCAGGCACTCCTACCAGGCAATAAAGCCCTGTCCTGGACCTCCCTGTACACTTCAAGGAAATGAAGGAACGCAACCTGATCCAGGACAAGCCCCAGTCTGTGATTGGACAAAGAGTAGAAGAAGAGCTCTTTATGAGGCTAACCTTCTGCTCTCCCTTCCTGTGATTGTGTTCTTAAGCCCCATACACACTATCAGTTTTTCTGCTGAGTTTTTCCTTCAGGTTTACCAAAACCATGTAGTTCAAGGGCCTGCCTGATTGCATACAAATTGAAACTCCTAAGGTTTGACTTCATATTATATGGTTTTGGTAAATCTGAAGGAAAAACTCAGCAGAAAAACTGATAGTGTGTATGGGGCTTTAGAGTTAGCCGGACTGTGCAAAGCCACAGCGCCTCGTGCAGGGAATCTCAGGAGGCAAATATTAGGACTTATTCAGGTGCTAATTTTGCTTAAAAATAAATATGTTTAATTGAAAGAGAAACTGGACCAAATTGTGTTTTGTGTCTGGAGTACAGTTTAAAAAGGTTTCCAATGACTTCTAGTTTTACCGCTTGCCGACCGCCCTGGGTATATATACTGCCAGGCGGTGGCTCCTACAGGCGAAATCATGTACCTGTACGTTATCTTTACTTCCAGATTTGCGGCACGCATCATCTGCAACCAGCTTCTGCCATGATTACACAGCGAGCCAATCAGTGGGTCCAGCGGACCCAAAGTCTGCTGGGACCTGCCGATCTTTCTCGTTGTAAACAAGGTAGATCATCATTCTGTAACAAGGGAAGACAGAGAGCCTGTGTTTCCGCTAAGCAGAAACACGGATCTCTGCCTTCCCACAGTACAAGCACACCCCAGTTAGTTAGCACTCCCTAGGGACACTTTTAACCCTTTGATCACCCCTTATGGTAACCCCTTACCTGTAAGTGTCATTAGTACAGTGACAGTGCATATTTTTAGCAATGATCGCTGTATTGGTGTCACTGGTCCCCAAAAAGTGTCACAGCGTCTGATTTGTCTGCTGCAATGTTGCAGTTCCACTATAAGTCGCTAATTGCTGTCATTACTAATACAAAAATTAAAATAAAAGTTCCATACAAATATCCCATATTTTGCAGACGCTATAACTTTTTTTGCACAAACCAATCGAATTATATATATTATATACATACACACGCTTATTGGGATTTTTTTTCTTTTTACCAAAACATGTAGCAGAATACATATTGGCCTAATCTGATGAAGAAATTAGATTTTTTACATTTTTTATTGGGTATGTTTTACAGCAGAAAGTGTTTTGTTTTTTTTTTCAAAATTGTCTGTCTTTTTTTGTTTATAGCGAAAGAAAAAATGCAGAGGTGATCAAATAACACCAAAAGAAAGCTCTATTTGTGGGGGGGGAGACATCAATTTTAATTCAGTACAGTGTCGCACAACTGCATAATTGTCAGTTAAAGCAACGCAGTGCCGAATCGCATAAAACGGCCTGGTCATAAAGGGGGTAAACCTTCCACAGTTGAAGTGCTTAAAATAATGTTTGTTTGTTTTTTGGGATATACCAACAAGACACTTACCTTCATATTATCTGGTGGGTCACCTTGCCCTGTTGTTGCACAGACAAAGATGACAAGCGTTTCATGAATGAGATTTACCTGCAGAAAATGATAAGTATCATTGCGAGAACAAAAATATTGGAGATAAGTAAGATATATCGAAGCATAAAAAAAAAGCAGCAGGAGAAAGGAAAGCCATACAAGGTTACATTTTTCTTGTTTGATATGCCCCTCTGTCTCTATAAACTGATATATATATATATATATATATACACACACACACATACATACATACATACATACATACATACATAGAGACAAAGGAGCAGATCAAACAAGCAAAATGTAACCTTGTATGGCTTTCCTTTCTCCTGCTGCTTTTTTAATGAGATATATATAAAAAATATATACACACATGCCGGTCAGTCATATCTTTATGACCACTGACAGGTTAAGTGAATGACATTGATTATCTCATTACAATGATATCTGAAATTTGGTGGGATATATTAAGTGAACAGGTTGCCCATGAAGTTGATGTGTTAAAAGCAGAAAAAATGGGCATCACAATTTGTTGTGTATGAGGCTGCGTGGCTGCAGACCCATCAGAGTGCCCATGCAGATCCATGTCCACAGCCAAAAGCACCTGCAAATGAGTATCAGAAGTGGACTACAGAGCAATGGAAGAAGGTGGCCTGTTCTGATCAATCACATTTTCTTTTACATCATGTGGATGGCTGAGTGCGTGTGTCCTTTTCCTGGGCAGGAGATGGGAAGAACGCAAGCTGGATGCTTTGGGCAATGTTCTGCTGGGAAACCTTGCGTCCTGCCATTCATGTGGATGTTACTTTGACATGTACCACCTTCCTATACATTGTTTCTGACCTAGTACACCCCTTCATGGAAACAGTTTTCCCTGAAGGCAGTGGCCTCTTTCATCAGGATAACATGCCATGCCACGCTGAAAAAATGGTTCAAGAATGATTCAGGAACACAATGAGTTTGAGGTTTTGACTTGGCCTTCAAATTCTCCAAATCTCAATTCAATCGAGCCTCTATGGGATATAGAAAATTGAAGAAAGCAGCTGAACGGCATGGTGATGAAAGATACAGACAGGCTAACGCATTTCACATCAATATAGATGCTTAATCATAGCTGGTGACCATACTCAAGACTGCAAATATTTATTTCACTATAAATATTTTCAGTCTGAGTATGGTCACCATCTATAATTAAGCATTTATATTGATGTGAAACACGTTAGTCTGTCTGTACCTTTCATCACCATGATGTAAGAGATTTTGGATCTTCTACACTGTTTTGCCACACATAAAAGGTGTTATTCGGAGTGCAGCCTTTCAGCTGTTTTCTTCCATTTTCTACACCATTGCAGAGCCTGCACCTAAAGTTGTGAGTGGGGAGGGCAGTTATTAAAGACACTAACATACTTGGAGTGGCATCACTACCAAATATTTTAGACTGAACCTCTGTGGGATGTGCTGGGAAAACAAGCTAATCCTCACAAATTACAGTATCCAAAGGATCTGCTATTGAGAGTTTGGTGCTAGAGACCCCAGCATGAAATGCAATAGGATTGCACAAAGAACTAATTAGTTGTCCAGAATGTTTTGACCAGCCATAGCCAATCACAAGACTGACTGATCTATGTGATGGTGAAAACCCTCAAAACCTGGGAGAACCTTCACAGAGTAAGCACCATATCACCTGTATTACAGAATTCGCTGAACAGAAAAACGTTTGTTGCAAGAAGTAACTGGTGTACCTTCGCTCACCCTCCACCAGGTGTCAGTCACAGTGCACAATAAAAGCACTGTTATATACTATTTCATGTAGAACAGGGATATGCAATTAGTGGACCTCCAGCTGTTGCAGAACTACAAGTCTCATGAGGCACAGCAAGAGTCTGACAGCCACAAGCATGACACCGAGAGGCAGAGGCATGATGGGACTTGTAGTTTTGCAACAGCTGGAGGTCCGCTACTTGCATATCCCTGATGTAGAATGTTTTTGTTTGGACTCCCTTGGCATGTGATATCAGGACTGCGATATGGAATATTCTAAGAAACGTGTCTTTGGAAACATTCAGATTTCTGTAACATGCCTACCACATCAAAGATGATCTGAGTACATTTCATTGTTAGAAGGAAGTTGCTGCCTCCCTCTCCCCGGTATGATATCAGGATTCAGCACTAACCACGCTGTAGCTATCTAAAGCCTCCACTCTGCAGGCAAAGTGTCTGCGCCGGGCTTCTCTACCAATCCTGTCCGCCATGTCCTCTGCTGTCCCCGTCTGACTTCCAAAGAGTACCAGGATCTTCCTCTCCGCCATCTGAGGTGCCGGGAAATAAGAAATACAGTTACAGAGAACAGTTATTTATGGAGGGGGGGGGGGGGTCTATTATAACAGAAAAGTGTATGTCTGCATTAATTTATGTGTGTGCCCACAAAGCTGCACCCCCACCCCCCACGTTACCCTTCTCCCCACTCCTGTTCTCAAGTCTCCCCATTCTGTCTCCCTCTCCTCTTGCACCCCCCATTCTTCTCTAGTGCCCCCTTCACTCTGTCCCATTCTTCTCTTGTCCCTCCTTGTGTCCCCTTCCTCCAGCTCAGTCTTCTCTCCCTCCCCCCTTCCTCCTGTACTCGTTTCCCTTTCACCAGGTTTATTCTCCTCCCCCCACCACCTTACTCTTCCCTTGTTACACATCTCCCTCTACCTGTCCCATTCTCTCCTTGTCCCTTACCTGTCCCCCTGACCCCTCCATACCGCACACACTCAGTACACTCAGGATGAAACTGGCCCCTCCCCCTGCACAACCACAGACCTCACCGCCCGGCGCGCTCAGATGACGTAGATAGCCGGTGATGGCGGAAGTGAGAGGAGAGAGGAGCAGGGCGAATCTGCATATCGGTGAGAAGGAATATTGCGGTGTACCCGCAGAGTTCCTGTATTGCTGTCAGTGCAGTAATGTATAGAGGGAGAGTTCCTCGCTGTACAGGCAGGATGTGCTCAATGGTGGGGTATGCCAGTGTGCCTCCCCCCCGTGTGCCCTCCAACCCCCCCCCCGACCAGTGTGCCCTCCTATCCCCCCCCCCCCCCCCGACCAGTGTGCCCTCCTATCCCCCCCCCCCCGACCAGTGTGCCCTCCTATCCCCCCCCCCCCGACCAGTGTGCCCTCCTATTCCCCCCCCCCCGACCAGTGTGCCCTCCTATTCCCCCCCCCCCGACCAGTGTGCCCTCCTATTCCCCCCCCCCGACCAGTGTACCCTCCTATTTCCCCCCCCCCCGACCAGTGTACCCTCCTATTCCCCCCCCCCCGACCATATTCCCCCCCCCCCCCGACCAGTGTGCCCTCCTATTTCCCCCTCCCCGCCCCGACCAGTGTGCCTTCCTCCCCATCATAAGGATGAGTTGCGGAGTGTTTGCATGGTCCACGTGCAGAGCCCACCAGGAAGTCGGCTCTAATCACAGGCAGTGAGACATTCCCCCGATGTGCGGCTGCAGAGATCTTGCAATGTCTCACTGCCTGTGATTAGCGCTGCGCCGACTTCCTGACAGGCTCAGCATGTGGAGTGTGTGAACACGCCGGAGCTCATCTTTCCTCCCCGACCAGCTCCTACGCGGCCAGTGTACGTTCCTCCCTCAGCACACAGTGGTGGAGCTTTACTAACACTGGAGAGTGCAAAATCTGGTGCAGCTCTTCATAGAAACCAATCAGCTTCCAGATTGTATTGCCAAAGCTTAATTGAACAAGCTGAAGTGGGAAGCCGATTGGCTGCTGTGCACAGCTGGACCACATTTTGCACTTTATAGTTTTATTAAGGCTCCATTCATACTTGTGCGACTTGTCGTGCAACTTTGGACACATAGTCGCATTTCAAGTCACAGCTCATTGTTTTTAATCGCACCCAAGCGGTGCGATCTAGAAAAGGTGCCTGCACAAATTTGATGCAACTTTTGATGCTGGGGAGTGTAAAGTTGGATCCAGGTCGCAATGCAAGTCGTGTGACCTTATCTCTGCAGCCACGCATCGAAACAATGTCTCACTGCTTGTGATTAGCACTCCGCAATGCCGACTTCCTGGCGGGCTCTGCACATGCTGTTTGCGAACATGCCTGAGCTCATCCTTACCATGCATCCACATGTAGGCAGTCCCATTCATGTCAATTGGGACATACAGTAGCAGCTGCACAGACAAAGCCACTGGTCCCAGTCTGACAGCCACATGGGGGTGAGTGTCCTTAAACACACACTGTCTGTTTGGGAGCACACACCCGCACAGATGTCAAATTGGGACCAGTGGCTGTGTTCAGACAATCTACTGTCATGGTTTATCTTTTGCAGCTTGCTTTGTCACTTCCAACCTACCTGCTTATTAGGCCAGTCTTTCTCAACCTTTTTTCAGTCAAGGCACCCTTTATGGACAATCTCAAGGCGCCCCATTCTAAAATGTAAAAACTATTTTAATCGTTTTACATAATGCAGCAACATCTAGGGTTGTCCTGATACCACTTATTTTAGGACCGTACAGGTACCGATACTTTTTATTTATTTATTTTTTAATTTTTTATGTCATGTGACAGTGGCACTAATATGTAGCACTGATGACATGTGGATTGTGTCCGTTTTTTATTTTTATAAAAAAAAAATTTTTTACAATTTAATTTTTTTTTACAATGCTTTCTTTTTTTGGGGTGACGATGTCAGTGTGTTTTTTCATTTATTTGTTAATTTTACAATTTAACCTTTTTAATATTTATTACAATTCTTCTTTTTTATTATTTTTATTTTCTATTTTTTTTATTAGCCCTGATTGGGGGGGGGGGGGGGCTTTGGTGAGATATCAGGGGTCTTAACAGACCCCTG
The DNA here is from genome assembly GCF_037356315.1 of Lithobates pipiens. Taxonomy (NCBI): domain Eukaryota; kingdom Metazoa; phylum Chordata; class Amphibia; order Anura; family Ranidae; genus Lithobates; species Lithobates pipiens. The sequence continues at coordinate 123,933,535 of NW_027507685.1, read as the reverse complement.
ACATCTCCATTTTGAGACAGGGAAAGGGACTGAGGACAGAGATTTCCCAGTCCCTTTCTCTGCAGCCTCAGCTGCACTGACAGGGGCTCCTCTCCATTCATAAACTGAAGCATCATAAACACATTTTACAATGCTCAGTGACAGTTATTAATGAACAGAGTCAGTGATCATTTACATATTTACCAACTCCTTCCTCCACTCTTCATCCTGACAAATTAAGGACAGAGGGGACTGGAGGAGGATATGGGGGACAGTTAGGGGTGATCTGTGTGGTGCTGGGGAGGAGTTAGTTACAATCATCGATCTCCCTGTATCAGATTTTTAAGCAGCTGAAAGCCGCAGGAGGGAGAGTAGGAGAAGCGGCTGTTGGCTGCTTTATTGAAATCTATACAGGGAGATCAGTGATTGTAACTCCTCCCCAGCACCGAACCGATCACCCTGACTATCCAGGTATCAGATTGAGCATCAGAGTATTTGCCCGAGTACAAGTACTCGGGCAAACGCTCGGTATCGGTGCAACCCTATCAACATCCACATAAAGTAGGACACCCAATGTTAGACGTGATTTATTATTCCAAAGCAAATACACTTTTGCAAACTGGTACTGACTAGTATCCCAATGTTGCTTTTCTCCATCAGTGAGCTAATGTGACCCCAATGCTAATGGAGAGGGGCAGAAGAGGGGGATACAAGGATGCTGTGCAGGTGACTGACATCTTCTTTATCCACTGATGATGCCATTGGTCATTAGGACGCCGGCAGCTGGAAGGTTGTAATGGTGCACAATGAAAACCTGTGGCTTTGTGTAACTAAAAGGTAGCCTTCATCTGCACGCTGGCTTGTATATGCGATTTTTGGGTATTTTGCCAAGGTGCCCCTGAAGAAAGCTCAAGGCACCCCAGTTGAAAAAGGCTGTGTTAGACAATGTTAATTACCTATGACCATGTAGCGGGAAGTGATAAAGCTGAACCAGGAACTAGTACATTCATTTTTATGGCTTTTCAGTGTGGCAGCGTTTTATGTCCCATAAGACCAACTGTGCAGAATTCCAAACCTTTGGCAGGAAAAATAGTGAACATGTTTGTATTTTTTTCCCTGAAATCCCCAGGATTGCCTCCCCAGAGTTGCACCATTTGTATGATATATTAGCGGAGATGCTCATATTAGGTTTATTGTCTTCTTAGGTTCACCACTGACCTGAACACCAGACCGGCACCGTTTTCCAATGCTGAAGTCAGAGAGGCCGTTTTTCTGATCCAGCGCCATGCTGTTCTCCTTGCGGGAGCTGGTCCAATGGCTGGGGTTTGCCCAGTTTGAGATCTTCATCCACATCTTGGCCTTGCTGATATTCACCGTCCTGCTGGCCATCAAAGTGGATGGGCTGGTCCTCAGCCTAGGGTGGTGGAACGTCTTTATCCCTCTTTTTGCTGCCGATGGACTGAGCACCTATTTCACTGCCATCGTCACCGTGCGGCTGTTCCAGGAAGGAGAGAAGCGTCAGGCTGTCCTGCGACTCTTCTGGATCCTCACTATTCTCAGCCTCAAGTTTGTCTTTGAAATGCTGCTATGCCAAAAGCTGGTGGAGCAGGCCAAGGAACTATGGTTTGGACTCATCATGTCTCCCATCTTCATTCTTCTTCAGCTGCTCATGATCCGAGCTTGTAGAGTCAATTAAATGGGAGAAACACAGTTGTATTATATTGTTCCTCTCCTCTAGTATCTTTTCCTGTATGTTTATTTATTTATTAAAACCTTAACTATAGGATCACACGAAATTTGCTTTTTTTTTTTCATCTGCTTGTTCACATAAAATGTATTAAATGTGAGAGTGAGTTCCCCATAGGAATGAGTGGAGACTGTGGTGGAAAGAGGCGGCTGTATAATACAGATGGGGCCACATTGCCAGACTCTTGACAGGTCCGAGACAGCTGAGTATATGACTTGGGAGGGGTGGGCACCTCAATAAGTGTTAAATGACAAGTTCACCTTTTAACAAAAAAAAATAATAAATGCACATTTTTTGCAGGTAAAAAAATTAGCATTTAAATGTTTGTTTTAGGGGCCCAGAAAGCATTGCACCAGCAATAAGCAGGACTCCTGCAGACTGTCACTGTAAGCTGTCATACGATCAGGCAGTTTTGCACTGACAGGAAGAATCGTTGACCTACTGGAGCGCTCAACAACACTGTGGTAGTTCATTGGAAACTACAAGCTGACAGCCACAAAGAATGTCGGTACTTGTAGTTCATTGATTCACAGGGATCTATAAATCAATGATGAGGCCGCGTAGGCGGAGCCCCGCACGGCCGTGCTCTCTTTGAATTGTGGCAGAGAGTGCAGGGAGAATCTCTGGCTTGCTGCCACGGAGAGGAAGGGGGTCTGATGCTTAACATTTTATGAGTTGCACCTTTAAATATGAGCGTAACATGTTTAAAAATGTGATCTTATCCTTTAACTGTACCTTAAATCTGAATTCCAGGCAGATACTTAAATACTTTTTTTTTTTTTATCAGAAATATTACTTGCATTTTAAAGTGGAACAACACTGCATCTGAGCACCAAAAACACTAATTCATTTTTAATATTTAATACAAACTCCCCCATCCATCCATGTCTCTATGCATTATTTTGCTAAGAAGTCACTTTTGAAAAACGCCACCTAATATTTCTGGCCATCTTCAGTATGGGCAGATAATTCATGTAACATTTACTTTCTGAAATCCACCTGCCCTTAACTCAGGCATGCAGACAAGATGGTGTGCTTAGCTGAGAAAACCCCTCCTTCCCTCCTGAAGACTCCTGGGATGTATGACCTAATTTGCCTAGGCATGGAAACCAGGAAGTAACTGAAGACATGTTTAAAAAAAAAAACTAGAGGTGCACCGAATAGACATTTTGGTGCCAAAACCAAAAATGACAGTTGTTAAAAAATATTTATATTTTTTATATATACAGTGCCTTGCGAAAGTATTCGGCCCCCTTGAACTTTTCAACCTTTTCCACATTTCAGGCTTCAAACAAAGATATAAAAATTTTATTTTTTGTGAAGAATCACCAACAAGTGGGACACAATTGTGAAGTGGAACGAAATCTATTGGATTTTTGAAACTTTAACTAATAAAAAAATGAAAAGGTGGGGCGTGCAAAATTATTCGGCCCCCTTGCGTTAATACTTTGTAGAGCCACCTTTTGCTGCGATTACAGCTGCAAGTCGCTTGGGGTATGTCTCTATCAGTTTTGCACATCGAGAGACTGAAATTCTTGCCCATTCTTCCTTGCAAAACAGCTCGAGCTCAGTGAGGTTGGATGGAGAGCATTTGTGAACAGCAGTTTTCAGCTCTTTCCACAGATTCTCGATTGGATTCAGGTCTGGACTTTGACTTGGTCATTCTAACACCTGGATACGTTTATTTGTGAACCATTCCTCTGTAGATTTTGCTGTATGTTTGGGATCATTGTCTTGTTGGAAGATAAATCTCCGTCCCAGTTTCAGGTCTTTTGCAGACTCCAACAGGTTTTCATCCAGAATGGTCCTGTATTTGGCTGCATCCATCTTCCCCTCAATTTTAACCATCTTCCCTGTCCCTGCTGAAGAAAAGCAGGCCCAAAGCATGATGCTGCCACCACCATGTTTGACAGTGGGGATGGTGTGTTGAGGGTGATGAGCTGTGTTGCTTTTACGCCAAACATATCGTTTTGCATTGTGGGCAAAAAGTTCGATTTTTGTTTCATCTGACCAGAGCACCTTCTTCCACATGTTTGGTGTGTCTCCCAGGTGGCTTGTGGCAAACTTTAGACGAGACTTTTTATGGATATCTTTGAGAAATGGCTTTCTTCTTGCCACTCTTCCATAAAGGCCAGATTTGTGCAGTGTACGACTGATTGTTGTCCTATGGACAGACTCTCCCACCTCAGCTGTAGTTCTCTGCAGTTCATCCAGAGTGATCATGGGCCTCTTGGCTGCATCTCTGATCAGTCTTCTCCTTGTCTGAGCTGAAAGTTTAGAGGGACGGCCAGGTCTTAGTAGATTTGCAGTGGTCTGATACTCCTTCCATTTCAAAATGATCACTTGCACAGTGCTCCTTGGGATGTTTAAAGCTTGGGAAATCTTTTTGTATCCAAATCCGGCTTTAAACTTCTCCACAACCATATTACGGACCTGCCTGGTGTGTTCCTTGGTCTTCATGATGCTCTCTGCGCTTTCAACAGAACCCTGAGACTATCACAGAGCATGTGCATTTATACAGAGACTTGATTACACACAGGTGGATTCTATTTATCACCATCAGTCATTTAGGACAACATTGGATCATTCAGAGATCCTCGCTGAACTTCTGGAGTGAGTTTGCTGCACTGAAAGTAAAGGGGCCAAACAATTTTGCACGCACCACTTTTCAGTTTTTTAGTTGCTAAAAAAGTTTAAAATATCCAATAGATTTCGTTCCACTTCACAATTGTGTCCCACTTGTTGGTGATTCTTCACAAAAAATTAAAATTTTATATCTTTATGTTTGAAGCCTGAAATGTGACAAAAGGTTGAAAAGTTAGAGGGGGCCGAATACTTTCGCAAGGCACTGTAATTGTACCAAGTTCGACTTTTTAATTAATACAATCAATTTAAAGTAATATGAATTTATTGTTGACCATTATTGGCACCTTTAGTGCAATAAAAGCTCAAGAAAAATGCACTCTGTAGTCAGAGACTGCAGACATGATACAAGAGATAAGTGCAGCCTCATCAGTGCCCATTAAATGCTGCCTCATTAGTGCCCATCAGATGCAGCCTCACCAGTGCCCAGATCACACAGAGCGACGATCACCTGCTGAGTCACGGAGCTGGGATTGAATTTTCCAGGCCGGGCGGCCATAGTAACAAAGTCCTGCCACCTATGATACACATCACACAGATTCAATGTCCCAGCACTGGATCAGTGTGCCGTCTATCACAAGAGGCGGGACTTTGTTACAGCGGCTGCCGAACAATTCAGCTCCCTGACACAGAGGGAGATCGCCGCTCTGCGCGACAAGGAGGGGGGGATTTGGGGCACACCAGACTGACGGCCCCACAATGTGTGGCACCTGGGGCGGACTGCCCCCCTTTTTGGTGCAATTATCGGCACTTTTTTTTTTCTTTCGGCCGAATGCAAAAAACACAATTTTCTGCCGATATGTTTCGGTGGCTGAAATTTTGGTGCACCTCTATTTAAAATAGGAAAGTATATCATATTTACTTATCTATTTACCAATACTAGCAGCAAAAGGATTAAAGTCAGTGTTGACTGAGAACCGTTTTAAATTCAACATGTAAAATACCTGAACTTGACTTGAAACTTTGTGTTTTGTATTATTTTGTACAATGCGTGTCTGTCGTATATACAGTATCTCACAAAGTTAGTACACCCCTCACATTTTTGTTAATACTTTATTATCATGTGACAACACTGAAGAAATGACACTTGTCTACAATGTAAAGTAGTGAGTGTACAGCTTGTATAACAGTGTAAATTTGCTGTCCCCTCAAAATAACTTAACACACAGCCATTAATGTCTAAACCGCTGTCAACAAAAGTGAGTACACCCCTAAGTGAAAATGTCCAAATTGGGCCCAAAGTGTCAATATTTTGTGTGGCCACTATTATTTTCCAGCACTGCCTTAAATCTTTTGGGTATGGAATTCACCAGAGCTTAACAAGTTGCCACTGGAGTCCTCTTCCACTCCTCCATGACAACATTACAGAGTTGGTGGATGTTACAGACCTTGCACTCCTCCACCTTCCGTTTGAGGATGCCCCACAGATGCTCAATAGGGTTTAGGTCTGGATACATGCTTGGCCAGTTCATCACCTTTACCCTCAGCTTTTCTAGCAAGGCAGTGGTCATCTTGGAGTTGTGTTTGGGGTCGTTATGTTGGAATACTGCCCTGTGGCCCAGTCTCCGAAGTGAGGGGATCATGCTCTGCTTCAGTATGTCACAGTACATGTTGGAATTTATGGTTCCCTCAATAACTGTAGCTCCCCAGTGCCGGCAGCACTCGTGTAGTCCCAGACCGTGACACTCCCACCACCATGCTTGACTGTCGGCAAGACAGTCTTTGTACTCCTCACCTGGATGCCGCCACACCCACTTGACACCATCTGAACCAAATAAGTTTATCTTGGTCTCAGACCACAGGGCATGGTTCCAGTAATCCAAGTCCTTAGTCTGCTTGTCTTCAGCAAACTGTTTGCAGGCTTTCTTGTGCATCATCTCTAGAGGAGGCTTCCTTCTGGGATGACAGCCATGCAGACCGATTTGATGCAATGTGCAGCATATGTTTTGAGCACTGACAGGCTGACCCCCCACCGCTTCAACCTCTGCAACAATGCTGGCAGCACTCATATGTCTATTTCTCAAAGACAACCTCTGGATATGATGCTGAGCATGTGCACTCCACTTCTTTGGTCAACCATGGTGAGGCCTGTTCTGTTAAACCACTGTATGGTCTTGGCCACCATGCTGCAGCTCAGTTTCAGGGTCTTGGCAATCTTCTTATAACCTAGTACATCTTTATGTAAAGCAACGATTTTTTTTTCTCAAGTCATCTTCCAGGACGGCACACCTGAGAGATGAGAGGCTCCTCCCTACAGGAAACACAATCAACCGACAGCTGTTTTAAGTCCCCACCCTTCCCCTTGATCCTCAGTTTTTGATTGTGTTTCTCCCTACACAGCGAAACTGTTTGTTTTTTTCCAAATGACCCGAAGCCTGGGGCTGGTGGTCTCCCCCTGGGAGCCGGACCACAAGCCTGGGAAGCCTCTGGGTCTGGTAGGATATTCATGTCCTTCCTGGGGGGTTCCCCTATCTTTTCCTCAGGGGGGCAGCAGAAATTGGAAGAGCCCCCCTGAGAGCTGAAGGACCCTGGGTACAGTGGTGTACGTAGAACTTCAGGGGCCATTATCCTGTCTCCCCTCCTTACCTGTACAGGTGGCTGTTCAGACGGGGGTGCTGGCCATCGGTTCTTTCCAGGGGGATTTTGTCCCCGACTCCTGGGTCCCCGGTAGCTCGCGTGGGCTGCCGGAGAGGGCATGGCAACAAGCACCCGCGTCATTTTCAAACTTCGGGAAAATGGCGGCGGCGTTCTTACCCAGGAGGGAAGGCTGAGAGTCAGTAGGAGCAGGCGCCCACATCCTCCTTTCTCTAGAGCGAGGAGGCACCAGTTTACTACGGTGGATGTCTGCCTTAACCACCTCAGATATGAAGATGGGAATGAGGAATGGAAGGAATTGCCCCCCCCCCCATGTATATAGACTGACTCCCTATGGGGACAGCAGTTGGGGGGGGGGGAGCACTTTGGCGGCTATCCTCCTTGCGTGTGGACCATAAGGATGGAAAAGCAAGCCCGCTGGCTGTGGCAAAAAGAGGAAGACGACAACGGTGAGTACTTTCCTTTTGCCGTGGGAATTTAGCTGCAAAATCCCCAATTCCAGCCAGAGGGTTTCTGGGCATTTGAGATCTCCCCTGGGGTCTGGATTCAAATAGCCCTTAAGCTTCTGCTAAAAACACCAGCTGCAGCTCCCTCTTACATCAGAGAAGCTGTATGGTGGACAGGTGGTGCAGAGGAACGAGTGTTCCTAAACCACCTCAGATGAGAAAGAGGTAGGTAGGCCATTGCTCCCCCTTCCCCGTGTATATACTGACTGGTGCAATGCAGAACCTGGGGTCGGGATACAAATGGCGCAGACGCCACTGCTAAAACCACCAGCCACAGCTCCCTCTTACAGCAGAGACACTGTGGTTATCGCAGCAGTAGGTTGCCAGCCTCTCCCTGCATGCCCAGTTGTGGTAGTAGGGATGAATATAGCATACAGAGGGGACCTGGTAGATACAAAGTTACTTACAGGCCAGGTATACCACTGAACAAGTTATTAATTGGGCAGTGGTTGGTGGATTCAGAAGCTCCCCTGGTCAGCAGGTGCACTGGGTTACTGGCCCTATTAGCCCAGCTGCTAGGAATCTGAAGTTGCTTCACTATGTTTAAAAGCTGACTTAACATTCAAGGATGGGCAGGGACCAAGCTTCTGTGTGGCACAGTAGGGGTTCCCTTGTCACAGATCCTCCTTTTGGGGGTTGCTTGCTATAGTTAACTTTCATAAGCTCCAACCTCCCACTCCACCTTTTACACTGTGGTTATATTATAGTGTAGGAGGTAAGAAGAAACTTTTTTTTATTGGTTTGGGCTACAATCCACTCAGTGGCAGATCTAAGGGTGATTCACCATAGATCGCTTCCTACATCCTTTTAATTGAGGATTTTCTGTGCAAACCTACGCAAGAGCTACATAATTGCTTGTTTGAAGCCTGCAAATAGCTATTTACCCCCCCAGGCTAAACTGGTAACCACCTCTTCTAGAGGCTGTCTTAAATTGGTCTCTAGGGCTGGGCTCATTGAGACTTTAGTTGTTAATCAGCACAACCTTGATATGTGCTGGCTAGGGTTTGCTCAGTCTATGGAGGTAAGGTAGGACAACAACTACTAATAGTAGGGTGTCCAACCATTTTAGGATTTGTTCCTTCACTGGTGGTGAAGGTTTAGTATCTACAGCCCAGGCTATGCCTATGAAATAAATTGCCTGTTGGTTATTTCATAAAGGGATAGACCATGACTCCTCATTGGCTGCACACCAGTAGACCTCAGTAGTGAAGGTTTGTCCTTGCTGGGATGTTTTTGTGGCACAGCAGAAATACACATTGAGATTTGTGACATCTCTGCTTATAAGGGCTATATTGCTGTACATCAGAAATGCACTGCACTGAAGCTTGTTTGCTGTCCTTTATATCCTAAAGGTACTGCTTTGTTTGGCTACAGATCAGAAAAATACAACAGTGAAGGTGATCTGTACTTTCTGGTTTTGTGCTGCACAGCAGAAATGCACATCATTGAGTCTGGTGACATCTCTGCTCATAATGGTTATATTGCTGCACATCAGACATACACAAGATTGAGGTCTGTCTGTGGGGCTTTGTGTCCTGTTTTACTGCCTTGTTGGTTACTTATCAGAAAGGCAGCAGTGAAAATTGATGGTTCGAATTTGTTGGGCTACATAGCAGAAATACAAATTGAACCCCTGCCAGGTGTAGTACATATACTGCCTTTGGTAATCCGTGTAGCACCACAAAGTGGTGTTGTGCTGATTTTAGCCATGCGATTTGACATGTGGAGTCGCAAAGCCAAATCGCTTCAATATGGATGTGCTATCTCTATTCAGAATTGTTATATTGTTGCACATCAGACATATACAAGATTGAAGGTTGTCTGTCCTTTGTCTTGCATATACTGCCTTATTGGCTGCATATCAGAAAGGACACAGCAGTGAAGATTGCTTGTCTTTTTCTGATTTTTGTTTTTGCTGCTCAGCTGAGAGACACATTGAGGATGGTGGCATCTCTGCTCAGTATTGGTATATTGCTACACATCAGACATACACAAAGATTGAATGTTTGTGTGCTGTAGGTCCTATATTTACTGCCTTTATCGGTTGTATATCAGGCGCAGCAGTGAGCAGTGTTTCTCATGGATCTACCTTTCTGCATCTTGGGGATACACAGCAGGGGTTTGTTGGCTGCAATCCTCCAGGGAGTCACAGCATTGGGGACCCCTTACTTGTTCGACCTGAAAATTGCAATTTTTTTTTTTTTCCCTGCGACCTGTGTAATCTTGAGGTCTGTGGATCCAGGAATCAGGGACTGCTGGTGTCGCACAGACACAAATGGTACCCATTGGAAGCCATAGTATATGACTTCTCATGCGTCTTGCAGTCCCAAGTCGCAGGTTGGGTCGCACGGGTGTGGGAACCCTAAACTTATCTGTCCCTTCTGATTGAGGTTTTGCTACACAGCAGGAATACTCATCATGGCGTTATTGTTTTATTTTGCAGCAGACCAGAAAGATTGCAGCTGTAAAGGCTGTCTGTCTTTTTCCTCAGTGTCTGCTTTTATGTTGTTACACAGCAGAAATACTCAAGATTGAAGCTTGTTGGTGCTTTCTGTTTCAGAAAAACACAATGCTGCAGGTTGCTTGTGTCCTTTCTCAGTGTTGGTTCTATCTGAACTACACTACAGAAGTGCATGACAGAAAGGATTGTCTTGTGTTCCATATTTTTCCCTGTGGCATAGCAGAAATGCACAACACGGGAGTTGGTGTTCATATTAATCTTATAACTGTATTTGGTGGTTTGTCAGAAATACACAACATAGAAGTTTGGGTCTTTCTGTCTTTATATTTATATTATATTTAGCCTTGTTTTGCTATACATAGGTAAAGCACAACAGTAAAGGGGGTTCCTGTCCTTTCTGTGTATATATATATATATATATATATATATATATATCAGTTATGACCTAGCTAGCTGCACTAAAGAAATACGCAGCATTTAGGGTTTGCTTGAGTCTTAATCTTTTTACGTCTTGGCAGCACATCAGAAAACCAGACTATGAGGACTGTTTGTCTACATTGAGGTTCAGATTTGGGTCTCTTCCCATATTTGATATATTGGTTTAGCTAGTCACACTCAGGCACACAACATTGTTGTCTATGCTTGTGTCCTTTCTGTCTAAATCTATTGTGCCGTGCCCACAATCTATGATCATTTTATTTGTGATATTAATAATGCATGTATCACCTTTTTGTATTTCAGCCTTCTTTTCCATGGAGGGGCCAGGAGTTCGGGCTGCAGATGCCACATGTCAGAAAACCTTGACCACTTGCATTCAGGGATGCCAGAACCATTTCCTAGGGTTGAAGCCCTGTAGGGTTATGGGGCACTGGAGGAAGGGGATAATGAATCGCCCTGTTTACTAAGAACTTGGAGAGTTCTGTTCAGAGGAGTATTAGGGCCTGAGGATGAAGTATAAAGATGTATACCCGATCGAATAGATTTCGGCTCAGTGCATGGCCTTCATTTCGCCCTTTTAGCAAAACTAGACGTAGCAATATGGGTAGTCTACTCCTGCTAGGGACTTTAATCTCCTGAAGAAGGCTCTCAGGCGTAAGTAAGGACATAGATTGGGCATGCCTTAAACCCAGGGTTCAAGCTTCTGTTAATCTATTTCCCTTAAGTAGGCTTCCCTTTAGTCTTTTGCTGACATAAAGATAAAAAGGAAGCAGTTTTATTTCCCTCAACAGGGTAGTGTTAAGACAGGCCCTCTTATTGATTAATGTAGTGTCCTTGTCTTACACAGGTCTCTTTTTTTATCTTTTTAGTGGTTCTAAGTAGCACCTACAGGCATAATAGGCCATGGTTGTTAGATGTGTGAGATAGGCAACATTGCTAACCTACAAGTTTAACATGTTTTCTGATTCCATTTTTAAGAGCCGATTTCACCTAGATACTGCATCCGAAGCGGAAAAGGCAGGAACATCTGTGGAGCAGACCTGCAGATCAGCCGCATGATCCAGCTAAGATGCCTTCATCAAGCATATGAGCGTATGGAGTGGAGGTAAAGCTCACTGCAGAGCCAAGGTTCGCCAAGAGGGTCTTGCAGTGGCCCCACCCTAAGGTAGGCCTGAGGTACTTGTTTATCCTCTCAGGTGTGCCGTCCTGGAAGATGACTTGAGAAAGGTACCAGTTACTTACCGGTAACTGTCTTTCTGGGAAATCTTCCAAGACGGCAGGCCTACTTCCCGCCCGTTGGTGGAGGGAAAATTCTAGAACACTAGAAGGTGAGTACCTATGAGTAATGATTTCCCTTGTGAACCTGGTTCAGGAGTTACTTCTCTACAAACTGAGGATCAAGGGGAAGGGTGGGGACTTAAAACAGCTGTCGGTTGATTGTGTTTCCTGTAGGGAGGAGCCTCTCATCTCTCAGGTGTGCCGTCCTGGAAGATTTCCCAGAAAGACAGTTACCGGTAAGTAACTGGTACCTTTTCAGATCCTCAGAGTTCTTTGCCATGAGGTGCCATGTTGAACTTCCATTGACCAGTATGAGAGAGTGAGAGCGATAACACCAAATTTAAAACACCTGCTCCCCATTCACACCTGAGACTGCTAATGAGTCACATGACACTGGGGAGGGAAAATAGCTAATTGGGCCCAATTTTCACTTAGAGGTGTACTCACTTTTTTTTGCCAGCGGTTTAGACAGTGGCTGTGTGTTGAGTTATTTTGAGGGGACGGCAAATTTACACTGTTCTACAAGCTGTACACTCCCTACTATACATTGTAGAAAAGTGTAATTTTTTTCAGGGTTGTCACATAAAAAGATATAACAAAATATTTACAAAAATGTGAGGGGTGTACTCACTTTTGTGAGATATGGTATGTGCTGACAGAACGAGAGAGCAGAAAGTGTCTTGCTGCTCCTTCACTGTCCAGTCACAGGCTGGGGCAGGAGGGAGGTAATCAAGCTTTGTGGCAAATGAGGTTCAATGTAGAAATTTTTTAAATAATGCATTTGGGTGGCAAAAATATGAATGCAATTTATATGCTGGGGGAGAACCTCTGGGGGAATCTAGGATGGAAAAGGACCTGGGCGTCCTAATAGATGATAGGCTCAGCAATGGCAAGTTGCTGCTAACAAAGCAAACAGAATATTGCATTAAAAAGAGGATTAATTCCAGAGATAAAATTATAATTCTCCCGCTCTACAAGACTCTGGTCCGGCCGCACCTGGAGTATGCTGTCCAGTTCTGGGCACCAGTCCTCAGGAAGGATGTACTGGAAATGGGCGAGTACAAAGAACGGCAACAAAGCTAATAAAGGGTCTGGAGGATATTAGTTATGAGGAAAGGTTGCGAGCACTGAACTTATTCTCTCTGGAGAAGAGACGCTTGAGAGGGGATTGCAATATACAAATACCGTACTGGTGACCCCACAATAGGGATAAGAATTTAGTAAAAGGGAGTTTAACAAGACTCGTGGCCACTCATTAAAATTAGAAGAAAAGCAGTTTAACCTTAAACTACATAGAGAGTTCTTTACTGTAAGCACAGCAAGGATGTGGAATTCCCTTCCACAGGTGGTGGTCTCAGCGGGGAGCATCGATAGTTTCAAGAAACTATTAGATACGCACCTGAACGACCTCAACATACAGGGATATACAATGTAATACTGACATATAATCACACACATAGGATGGACTTGTGTCTTTTTTTTCAGCCTCACCTACTATGTTGCTTGACTGCAATAGTGAAAAGTCCGATCTTCAGGCAGTCTGTTATGGACAGAAATAAAAATCATTTTTTAATTAAATAGTTCCCATATGTGTATATTACCTACAGTGCATCTGGAAAGTATTCACAGGACTTCACTTTTTCCACATTTTGTTACGTTATGCCTTATTCCAAAATGGATTAAATTCATTATTTTCCTCAAAATTCTACAAACAATACCCCATAATGATGTCTAAGAGCCTTTGCCATGACACTCAAAATCAATGTTTCCACAACTTGATTGGCATCCCCCTGTGGTAAATTCAGTTGGTTTGGAAAGGCACACATCTGTCTATATAAAAGGTCCCACCATTAACAGTGCATGTCAGAGCACAAACCAAGCCATGAAGTCCAAGGAAATGTCTGTAACCCTCTGAGACAGGATTGTATCAAGGCACAGAAAAATGTCTGCAGCATTAACCACTTCAGCCCCAGAAGATTTGGCTGCTCAATGACCAGGCCATTTTTTGCGATACGGCACTGCGTCGCTTTAACTGACAGTTGCGCGGTCATGCAACGCTGTACCCAAGAAAAAATGATGTCCCTTTTTTTTCCCCACAAATAGAGCTTTCTTTTGGTGGTATTTAATCATCTCTGCGGTTTTTATTTTTTGTGCTATAAACAAAAGAAGAGCGACAATTTTGAAAAAACAAAACATATTTTTAACTTTTTGCTATAATATCCCAAATAAAATAAAAAAAATAGTTTTTGTTTTCCATCAGTTTAGGCCGATATGTATTCTTCTACACTTACACTTGCATCAGCTCCAAGCACACTTTGTGGGCGTGCATGCCTCCTACAGCGTCCTAAAGGGCTTGACGTAGAGTTATGGGAGTTCGCCCAGCAGAGCCAACTTGCTGCAGTACAACTGCGGCGGCTGGTCTGGAAGTAGTTAAAGGTCCCAATGAGAACAGTGGCCTCCATCATCTGTAAATGGAAGTAGTTTGGAACCACCAGGACTTTTCCTACAGTGGCCGTCCAGCCAAACTGAGCGATCGGGGGAGAAGGGCCTTAGTCAGGGAGGTGACCAAGAACCTGATGGTCACTGACAGAGCTCCAGTGTTTCTCTGTGGAGAGAGGAGAAGCTTCCAGAAGAATGACCATCTCTGCAGCACTCCACCAATCAGGCCTGTATGATAGAGTGGTCAGACAGAAGCCACTCCTCAGTAAAAGGCACCTGAAGAACTCTCAGACCATGAGCAACAAAATTCTCTGGTTTGATTAAACAAAAATAGAACTCTTTGGCATGAATGGCAAGCGCCCTCTTTTTTTTTTTATTCTTTCCCTTATGGCAAGCGCCATGTCTGGAGAAAACCAGACACTGTTCATCACCTGGCCAATACCAGAGCACTCTGGGCCTCAGACTGGTCCTTCTTCCAACAGGGCAACGACCCTAAGCACTGATGTGGAACATTTCTCTATACCAGGGATATGCAATTAGTGGACCTCCAGCTGTTACAAAACTACAAGTCCCATCATGCCTCTGCCTCTGGGTGTCATGCTTGTGGCTGTCAGAGTCTTGCTATGCCTTATGGGACTTGTAGTTCTGCAACAGCTGGGGGTCCGCTAATTGCATATCCCTGTTCTATACGTTATGCGCAATCCATGTCTCCTGCGCTAATAAAGCGCCTTTTCAGCCTTTGAGTATAATCCCAAAGAGTAAAAAATTTTCTTTTGCAAAGCAGAACTTACCTAACACATTGAACAGAGAAAACAAACCCCTTTGCCTCAGGACAACAAAGGATTTCAAATGGTTTGATGTCCTGGACCATTTCCACAACAGCACACAAAGGAGTGGCTATGGGACAACTGTGAATGTCCATGAATGGCCCAGGCAGAGCCCAGACTTGAACCCGATTGAACATCTCTGGAGAGATCTGAAAATGGCTGTACGCCGACACTCCTCATCCAACCCGATGGAGCTTGAGAGGTCTTGCAAAGAAGAATGGAAGAAACTGCCCAAAAATAGGTGTGCCAAGCTTGTAGCATCATACTCAAAAAGACTTGAGGTTGTAATTGGTGCCAAAGGAGCTTCAACAAAGTACTGAGCAAGAATGAGAATACTTATGTACATTTGGTTTATTTATTTATTTTTTTAAATAAATTTGCAAAGATTTCAAACAAACTTCTTTCACATGGTCACTATGGGGTATTGTTTGTAGAATTTTTAGGAAAATAATGAATTTAATCAATTTTGGAATAAGGCTGTGAATACTTTCCGGATGCACTGTATGCGTATGTAGATGTTTGCCTGGAATTCAGTTCTAGAACCCCTTTAAAGTAGAGCTAAAGGCAAATCCATCAAATCTTTACCATCCGTGTTTCATTGGGAAGATTTGCCTTCACTTTCTGGCCCATAACCAAAACAGGAAGTGAGAGGAAATCTCCCCAAAGTGGCCCAGTCGGGTGTGCAAAGCCTCAGCACAGAGATATCAGAAAGGAGACATCAGCAATAGCAGCTTTCGTGTTTCTCTTGTCACAAGTTTCCTTTACAGAATGCCGGTCACTCTGCTCACTCTGTTCAGGGCCAAGCAACAGGGTCTCTTTAAACCCTCCCCTGACCCATCTACAGTCACCTTCGCAGTGCCTCCCCGCCACCTCCTTCCTCCATCGCTGCTTATGGGTGTGGGGGAGCATGTGAGCCTGTTAGAATGCCCAGGCATAGCAGTTAGCTGTCACATGACTTTGGGGGTGACATCAACATCGTCCCCTGTATATGCTCCAAAGTAGAGCTTACACAGGGTCTTTTGCAGCAGGAGACCAGATTAAGGTAAGGTGACCAGATTTTTAAAATGAAATCCGGAGACATATTTTTTTTTTTTTGGCAAATGGTAAAATATTTTTTATGCATATTTTCCTCAAATTATATATGCAGTCAGAAGTTTAGCGTGGGTTGTCAGCGCCCGGGACAAGGCAAGAAATGTGCACCCCCCCCCCCCCCAGACTTTTAGCATTCCCTGAGTCCCTTCCACTAGTACAATAGTACTGACCAACTTGATTCCTACACTGACCTACCTGCCCACTGAACTAACCTACCTGGTTTCCTACCCTGACCACTACACTGACCTACCTTATCCCTACACTGGCCTACTTTATCCCTACATTGACCTACCTGATTCCTACACTGACCACTACACTAACCTACCTGATTCCTACACTATCCTCTACACTAACATACCTGATTCCTATACTGACTACTACACTGACCTACCTGAGTTCTATACTGACCACTACACTGACCTACCTGATTCCTGCACTACTCACACCCCCCCTACATGAACAGCGTAGATTGGTTGATTTTTCTCACCTCTCCATGGCCTCCATGATAATCTATCAGAGCAGGGCTCTCCCCAGCACCAGGTACTGTTCCCAACACCCAGCTGCTCCTCAGTATCCCCTGCCAAGAGTTTCTCCAATAGATACCATATGCTCTGCACTGCTTCTCCCCTCCACTGTTCTCACACACACAGGGGCCGCCCTCACCAGAGGGATCACGGGGGACAGGCTAGACTACAGGAGTCCCTGGGTGGGGGGGGGCAACACAGCACACTTGAGGGGGCACAGTAATGATTGGGCACCCCCCAAATGTTTCACCCAGGGCGAGAGTAACAGATGCCCCCCCTCCATACCACTGCAATCCGGGGACAGACTGGCTCCGGGCATAGTGTCCTCAATTCAGAGATTGTCCCCGGAAACCGGGGATGTCTGGTCACCCTACTGTATAGGTGGTTTGGAGGATGTGAGATACCTTGTCCAGCTGACTAGGCCTGGTAGGAGGGCTTCTCAAATGAGTTTTTTGAGCACTTTCAAGTGTTTAATAAACGAAAAAAAGTCCTGCGCACAATATGCCAAAATTATATAGTCCTAAAATTGCTAAGTGCAAAAAAACGTGTAAATAAGTCAATATGGTGTAAATAGAAAGTCCATATAATCATAAACACCAACGATGAAAGATAAATTGATGAACAGACGGTGGTAAAAAATCCCAGAAGTAAGGGCTCTCAGAACTCTCACCTTAAAAAAAGGAAAGACCAGGCTCATCACAAAATCAGGAGGTATCCCACTTCATTCCTCATATTCAGCCACCAGAGGGATCCTTTACTGTGCCAGATAGAAAATTATTTCTATATCCGGCCACTAGAGGGCCATTAGTAGCTCATGTATTATAATAATAACCCAAACGATATAATCCGTGGTGAATGGCTCAAAAAAAGAGGGGGGGGGGAGAGAGAGAGGAGGCTCCAATGGTGTAGTATATTAAGAGTGAAATAGTCAATTTATTGATATAAAAGCATAATCGGACTCTCACATTTTACAAGAAAAACACACAGCAAGAAAAGATAAAATGGTGGCGTGGCGTCTTCTACCAGTCCTACTGTACTTTCGGTACGTCCTACGGTCACTCCCTACACGTTACGTCAGACCACGTGACTTCTTCATGGGGATAATGATTGGCCGCTGTATCATTCATTATATATACCGAAAATCGGAACCAGAAGTATCCAATCGGCCATTTTAGTAATGGTATTAGAAAAGTAAACCTCTATAGACCGGAAGAGTGGATTCCGCCATATTGCTACTCCAATACAACAAAAACGGAAATATAAGCACCGCCATCTTGGTGCTCATGATAATGATGATAGAAAAAACGGAACTATAAAAACAGAAAAACGCGCCTAAAGAATCAAAAATATCAAATGTTTAATAAAAGGATAATGCAGGGCAAAGAGATGGCATCACCCAGGCGCATCTACAAAAAATATTGATACTAGACACAAGCAAAAAGCGCCACTATATATAAATCAATCAAAATATGTATGGCATATATTACCAAAATATAGTTGCAGCTGGAAAATATTCTATGGATAATAGCTGCAAACAAATGACAAATTGACAAATGACTTTCAAGTGTTTATTTTGCTTTGCAATGTATTCTCATGGATTAGGATTTTTACATGCCTTCAGATGCTGCTGCCTCATTACACAGGCATATTAAAATATCTGAACAGCAGCACTTCTGTTTTCACAAGTCATTATTTGTCAGTACATTGCAGATCTCCAGCTGGACAGTAGGGGGAGACAGGTGTCTTCACAAATCCTTCTCGAAACCAAATCATGGTGTTTGAAGAATGGTGCTCTTTGAATTGGCTGACCATTGACCTTCATTCTTTTTCAGTTTTCTAAAGCGTGGGCTGAATATTTCTAAGTATTAGTATTATTTCCATCAATATCCATTTAGTTTGTATTGTCATTAAAGAGGGGAAAGTCTGTAACACGAGCAGGGAGGGGCAGCACAAGGAAAGAGACCATTTTAAAGCTCGTTGTTCTGAGAACGCACCAGGAAAGAAATCTTGTCACCTTAGTATCACATTCCGGAGGTGTCATTTGATCGTGAATGGAGATTAAATAAGAACTTATTAACTTAAAAATTATCCAATATGTTTTATTCTTTTAATTATTATTCAAGTACAGGGAAATTAGCTGTTTATCTGTTTAGCTAACTAAACTGCGTGTTTAAGCTGATTGTCTTTCTGCACTTAAATCCCAAGAAGCATGGTCAGCCCTTCCTGCATAACTACATAATTCATAGATTTCTCTGCCAGCAAAACAAAACTTCTTCTTTGACCCCCTAGACTTGAGTCTGCCCACACAAGGAAAAGGGCTCTTAGGAGATGTAGATATGGGGAGCATGCCCACCTCAATAGGACCTGAGATTTTTACGAGCCTGGTGATGTTGTCTTGGGAAGTAATAAAAGCTGTTTCTTTCTACAGGAACAGAGTTAAAAACTGGAGGGAGAGGGGGAGGTTTGTTGGGTAATGCCTGGATATACTAAAACAAAAGGTGAAATCCTTCTTTTGGAAGTAAGCGTTCTTTTGGGTTTGGAAAAATTGGTGTGTATCGCGCTCACATACAGTGCCTTGCGAAAGTATTTGGCCCCCTTGAACTTTTCAACCTTTTGCCACATTTCAGGCTTAAAACATAAAGATATAAAATTTTAATTTTTTGTGAAGAATCACCAACAAGTGGGACACAATTGTGAAATGGAACGAAATCTATTGGATATTTGAAACTTTTTTAGCAAATAAAAAACTCAAAAGTGGTGCGTGCAAAATTATTCGGCCCCTTTACTTTCAGTGCAGCAAACTCACTCCAGAAGCGAGGATCTCTGAATGATCCAATGTTGTCCTAAATGACTGATGGTGATAAATAGAATCCACCTGTGTGTAATCAAGTATCTGTATAAATGCACATGCTCTGTGATAGTCTCAGGGTTCTGTTGAAAGCGCAGAGCGCATCATGAAGACCAAGGAACACACCAGGCAGGTCCGTAATACTGTTGTGGAGAAGTTTAAAGCCGGATTTGGATACAAAAAGATTTCCCAAGCTTTAAACATCCCAAGGAGCACTGTGCAAGCGATCATTTTGAAATGGAAGGAGTATCAGACCACTGCAAATCTACCAAGACCTGGCTGTCCCTCTAAACTTTCAGCTCAGACAAGGAGAAGACTGATCAGAGATGCAGCCAAGAGGCCCATGATCACTCTGGATGAACTGCAGAGAACTACAGCTGAGGTGGGAGAGTCTGTCCATAGGACAACAATCAGTTGTACACTGCACAAATCTGGCCTTTATGGAAGAGTGGCAAGAAGAAAGCCATTTCTCAAAGATATCCATAAAAATTCTTGTCTAAAGTTTGCCACAAGCCACCTGGGAGACACACCAAACATGTGGAAGAAGGTGCTCTGGTCAGATGAAACCAAAATCGAACTTTTTGCCCACAATGCAAAACGATATGTTGGGCGTAAAAGCAACACAGCTCATCACCCTCAACACACCATCCCCACTGTCAAACATGGTGGTGGCAGCATCATGGTTTGGGCCTGCTTTTCTTCAGCAGGGACTGGGAAGATGGTTAAAATTGAGGGGAAGATGGATGCAGCCAAATACAGGACCATTATGGATGAAAACCTGTTGAAGTCTGCAAAAGACCTGAAACTGGGACGGAGATTTATCTTCCAGCAAGACAATGATCCCAAACATACAGCAAAATCTACAAAGGAATGGTTCACAAATAAACGTATCCAGGTGTTAGAATGGCCAAGTCAAAGTCCAGACCTGAATCCAATCGAGAATCTGTGGAAAGAGCTGAAAACTGCTGTTCACAAACGCTCTCCATCCAACCTCACTGAGCTCGAGCTGTTTTGCAAGGAAGAATGGGCAAGAATTTCAGTCTCTCGATGTGCAAAACTGATAGAGACATACCCCAAGCGACTTGTAGCTGTAATCGCAGCAAAAGGTGGCTCTACAAAGTATTAACGCAAGGGGGCCGAATAATTTTGCACGCCCCACTTTTTCGTTTTTTTATTAGTTAAAAAAGTTTCAAAAATCCAATAGATTTCGTTCCACTTCACAATTGTGTCCCACTTGGTGATTCTTCACAAAAAATAAAAATTTTATATCTTTATGTTTGAAGCCTGAAATGTGGCAAAAGGTTGAAAAGTTCAAGGGGGCCGAATACTTTCGCAAGGCACTGTATATCTAATAGCAGCCAGCACAACACTAAGACAAGTGTAAATCAAAAAAATAGGTGAACAGTAAAATATTGTGCAGCGATCAAGAAAATGAAAAATTCATGTATATACAAATTAATGTACACTGTGGAATGACCCCAAAAACTAATAATAATGAAAAAGAGATGTGGAATTCACACCCAAACTAAAGTCCATGTGCCATTATATAAAGGTTGTTTTGAAACAAACACAATAGTCTTTGAATAGACGGTGAAAACAAATTGTGTGACTAGAAGTGGGATTCCACGTGACATCAATGTCGAGGTGAAGAAACAGAGGATAGAACCACCACCGGTTAGTAAGGAGGCTTACCAGAGTGAGAAGACTCAAATGGGCATAAGCTCAGTGAGTTAAAAAAGGCTTATGGTGCAACCACCAAAATATGGGACCTCCACATCTGGGCTCCAGATCAAGTTGTAAGACAATCCATTTGGTCAAGTGATGTCACCGAGAAGCAGTCCTCAGAAGCAGCCAACTTGTCAGACCAAATCCTCTCAAGTGTTTCAAAATAGCATGACCAAAAAAGACAATACTCCACATAGTGTGAATCCGTATAAACATAAAACATTTATTAAAAGAAAATTGGAAACACTCCCATGTAGAAAGTAGATCAATCGCTTAAAATTGAGGTTTGTGAGTAACGCAATGACATCAGCATGTAGCAGTTTTATTTGTACTAACTTGTCTCTTGATGAGATAACCAGCTTGGGGCATTGCTCCAGAGAAACCTCCCTATCTAGGGAACGTATATCAGCCTTCCAGCGGTCCCAGAGTTTCTCTATTTTTGGTGAGTCAGTCCTAATAAGGGTCCCATATAGTACCGCGAGCGGCTTCTGAAGATCTTCCTGTGATAAAACCGTCTCAACAGGGTCTAGTTGGAGTAAGGGCCTAGAAGGAAACTGAGCCCTGGCAGCATGCCGGAGCTGGAGGTATCTAAAGAACATCCATCCCGGAAATGGGAAAGGCACAGCAAAGCTGTGCATATGTCAACAGCTTTCCATCTGGCATTATATCACGTAATGTTTTAATACCAAACCTGGCCCAGATCTGTGGGTCGGGAATTGATTTAAAGTGGGCCAGATTTGGAGTCCCCCAGAAAGGTTGCACCGGGGACCACCTTATCTCCTGAAAGAAACGCCTCCTAGCTGCCACCCAGACCCGAAGCGTGGTTTTAGTGGGGATACAGTCTTGTATGCCTTGTATGTATGTCTTGTATCAGCGAGCCCAGAAAGGCTGCCTCTAGGTCAACTGCTGCGTTTGCACGAGTCCCCTCAAACCACCAGTATGCCGACACCAAGACAGCAGCCCAATAACATACTTGAAGGTTGGGCAGAGCAAGGCACCCCAGCTGTGTAGGAAGTTGAAGAGCGGACCTAGCCAACCTTGGAGTGGCCCCTTTCCAGATACATGTCACATACCTCAATTTTAAGCACTTGATCCACTTCTAAATGTGAGTGTTTCCAATTTTCTTACATTTTTTATGTTTATACGGATTCACACTATGTGAAGTATTTTCTTTTTTGGTAATGCTATTTTAAACACTTGAGAGGTTTTGTTCTTTTGGGATTGGTCATACCAGATGATGGAGAAGTAGCTTTGGCCATACTTCTCCTGTGGATCACAGGAGTGCAGTTCATTCTTAAAGAGGAAGTAATCCCTGATGGGTTTTACTTACTTTTTTTCCCCCCTGCAAAGTAAAAGCATAATGTGCTAGTATACTTCGCATACTAGCACATTATGTGACACTTACCTGCAAATGAAGCCCACGCTGTCACAGCTGCAGACCGCATCCATGTTCGCCTGTCTTCCTTCCGGGGGGGAGCAGACTCTGGCTCTGTGACAGGTGCATGAGAGCCGCCGGCCACAGCACTCGCTATTGAAAAAACAGAGGGGGGGTGGCGGGTTCTTCACAGCGCATACGCCGATGACTTCATCGGCACAGTGTACAACAAGTATCTCCTAAATGGTGCACGTTTGGAAGATATTTACAGTACCTATAGGTAACTCAGCTGGTTCAAGCAGTGGAAAAAATACAGACTTTACATTCGGGATCCATCCACATGCCTGGATCAGCAGCTGGGAGACTGCGCCAGCCACTCACACCCTCTCCACAGAATGGCGCTTCAGTGAACGCTGAAAGGGTAGAGCACAGAGCCAGCGACTTCTCCTTGGATCTCCTAGGCGAGCTGAAGTTCTCCTCTCCCCCTCCCTCCCTGCAGTCTTCTGGGACACATCAAAAGTCCCAGAAGACTATGGGATATATTATTCACAATGTGCAGTGGGCACCCGGCTGTGCAGCCACAAGCTGTCACAGTCAGCTGCCCACAGTTGATGCCGGTGTAGTGTCATATTTTGCTCCCCATCGTAGAGTGCTCCAGAAGTGACGTTGCAGCCAGAAATTTCGCACTGCGCATGCGCGATGCATTCCAAACACTTGCACCATGTGTTCCAAATGATTTGCGACAATGCAGACCAGTGAAACCGTCAGATAATGTCACGAAAGTGAGGGGAGGTAATCCCCTCCCCGAGCCACGGTTACCCGCTCTCTATCCGCCTCTCTCCGCTCTGTATAAAGTTAACGTCACGATTACCTCCCCTCATTTCCGTGACATTATCTGACTACATTAACTGAACTACATTGTCGCAAATCCTCTGGAACGCATGGCGAAAGTGTTTGTAATGCATCGCGCATGCACAGTGCGAAATTTCTGGCCGCAACGTCACTTCCGGAGCATTCTACGATGGGGAGCAAAATATGACACTACACCGGTGACAGGGACACAAGACCAAGGAAGGAATGGCTCGGGTAAAAACATCGCTGGATCCCTGGAAAGGTGAGCGTCTGTTTATTAAAAGTCAGCACAAAAATGACTGGAGTTCCTCTTTAAAGCGGAACTACTGTAAAGCCGCAGATACTTCCTCTCTAGCGGTCTGACATCACTGAGGTTCCTTGCTGGTACTGGCATCTTCTCCTTAGCTTCTTCCATGTGCCAGTCTTCAGCTTTCTTGATTGGTTGGCATGGGATGACATAAGTCTCTGGCACTCCCAATGACACAGGCACTGTGCTGGAAATGGAAACTGAGCTGTACATGCGCAGCTCAGTGTTCATTGTAGAGAGCACTGTGACCAGACGGGTAGACATAGCATGTCTCCTCTGCAATAGATAGCCTGCCCATTCATAGTATTTTCAAATTTGAGTTAGTTCCATTTTACGGTATTTTTTAAAATGTATAAATTAGACAAAATATTTTTTTTGTAATTAGTTCAAACATTGTTATTATGGAGTTATGTGATATGGCTTTTTCAGATGCAGATGAGTGCAGAATGCAGTGGGAGGAGTGAGACTCTATGTCAGAGGGGTCAGAGCCAGGATCTAGTAATTTCCACACATAGGATCTGCCGGGTGAGCTGCCAGTGTTCTATTGATATATGCCCTCCGTCAAAAAGTGCTCACGCATGCGCAGGATGGAGCCACACTCCAGCTCATTTCCCGATCAGCTGGAGTGATGTGACCATGGTGAATGCGCACATCACAGGAGGCATTTTTCGATGGGAGAGGGAATTTCACAGAAATGTATGATGACAGGCTGTTGGCGGAAAATCCGATGGTTTCAAGGCTCCATTGGTCAGTTGTTGTCAGATTTTCTGCAGACAAATGTTGGATCGCAGGTTTTAAAATTTTCCACGGACAAATGTGTGTTGTCAGATTTTCCGATCATGTTTACACAAGTCCGTCGGACAAAAATCCAAAGTACAACCACGAATGCTCGGAAGCAAGGACGAGCCAGAAGCGGTCGGTCTTGTAAACTAGCTTTCGTAATGGAGAAGCAACATTCGTGACACGCCAAATTATGAAATGCAGAAAGATGCAGCGCACATTCTCTTCTTCTTTAATGGGATAATAATGGAGCTGCTTTGCTGGTGATACTGATGGAGTTATTGCAAATGAATTTTCAAAGCCTTTTTTTTTCTAGTGATATCAAGAATAATACTATTATGAGTTTATAGGCCCTTACAACACATAGTTGAAGGTAAATCTAAAGGAAATTTAAGAAGAAAATTGTATAATGTATGGCCAGCTTAAAGCTGGATACGCACTGTACAATTTTCTGTAGATTTTTTCCTTCAGATTTACGAAAAACCATATAATAGGAGGTCAAACCTTAATGACGCGTACATATGACCGGACTTTCTGGCAAACTAGGTCAGACGGAATCAGTCTGTCTGACAATCCTATCGTGTGTGGGCTAATCCGATCGTGTGTGGGCTAATCCGATCGTTTTTACTTTAAAAAATAAGACAGACCTAGAAATAGAACATGTTTCAAATCTGTCAGACAGACTCAATTCCTGTCGGGAAAACCGTTCCTCTGTATGCTGGTCCGACGTACCAAATACGACGCAAGGGAAGCTATTGGCTACTGGCTATTGAACTTCCTTTTTTAGTCCCGTCTTACGTCATCACGTTCAAAACTAACAGACTTTAAAAGTGACTTAGTCCGTTTATGTGTGGTCAAGTCCGTTTGTTTGGAAAGTCCATCGGAACTCCGCCGAAAGTCTGTTGGGAAGACCGCTGGCTGTAGTCTGCCGGAAAATCTAATCGTGTGTACGCGGCATAAGAGTTTCAATTTGTATGCAATCAGGCAGGCCCTTGCACTACAAGGTTTTAGTAAATCTAAAGGAAATCAGACAACAAAAGTTGCTTAGCGTGTATGGGGTCTAAAGCCTCGTACACACGGTACAATTGTTGGCCAACCGAGCATCTGATTTTTGTCAAAGGGGATCTTGTCTTGCATACTAACAGTACACAATTGTCGTGCCACAAACACGAACGTAGTGACGTACTACAAGAAATTTCAGCTCTTGAGCACCACCCTTTGGAGCCCTTCTGCTAATGTTCGCTGTTTCCGAGCATGAGTGTTTGTACTTTCCACTTTTGCGTGACAGATTTGTGTACTGGCCATACGGAAATCAAACCACTGTCTGCCGAAAATGTACTAGCCTGTCATCCAACCTTTGTTGGCCAAAAGTTTGACAACAATTGTCAAAAGGAAAGTACTAACGGTTGGATTTTAGGACAACAGTCTGTCAACAGACAATCCCCTGCCAACAATCGCATTGTGTGTATGAGGCTTTAAGCCCCGTACACACAATCGAACTTACCGCCAACAAGCTCACATCCAACATTTTCCCGTCTGAAAATCTGATTGTGTTTACACCAGTGGCGGAATTATCAGGGTCGCAACAGTCGCAAGTGCGACTGGGCCCTGTAATTCTCTGCCACTTCAGGGGGCCCACCGGCAGCCCGCCCGCCCGCCGCCCGAGGGGCCCACCTGACTGTCCGGCCGGGGGTGTGTGGTGACGGACCCGGTGTAATTCACTGGTGCTGCGGTTCATGCCGTGGGGAGGGGGGAGCTTCCTTTCACCCACTACAGTGGAGAGAGCAGCGTGAGAGAAGTGCTTTGTGGGCTCCGCCCCCGCCTATCCACCCAGAGCAACTGTAAGGGAGGCGGGGCGGACACAGAAAAAACTTCAGCCAATTCAGTGAAGGCGGGGGAGGAGCTCTCTGAAGCAAGGCATTCCTGGAGGAGACACGCTTTGTGGAGGAACTTTGCATCGGCAGGATTCTGAGGAGGGGGAATTGATCGATCGATTGGCGGTAAGTCACCACCCCCCTCCAGATTGTGCCCCCCTCCAGTGCCACCACACACCCTCCAGTGCCACCAGCCCCCCTCCAGACTGTGCCACCCCCCTCCAGTGCCACCACACACCCTCCAGTGCCACCAGCCCCCCTCCAGACTGTGCCACCACACACCCTCCAGTGCCACCACACACCCTCCAGTGCCACCAGCCCCCCTCCAGACTGTGCCACCCCCCTCCAGTGCCACCACCTGCCCTCCAGTGCCACCAGCCCACTAGCTACTGTATTTGTATGTGTGTGCGTGAGCATGCTTGTATGTGTGTGCGTGAGCATGCTTGTGTGTGTGCGTGCGCATGCTTGTATGTGCATGTGTGCGTGCGCATGCTTGTATGTGCATGTGTGTGTCTGAGCATGCTTGTATGTGCATGTGTGTGTCTGAGCATGCTTGTATGTGCATGTGTGTGTCTGAGCATGCTTGTATGTGCATGTGTGTGTCTGAGCATGCTTGTATGTGCATGTGTGTGTCTGAGCATGCTTGTATGTGCATGTGTGTGTCTGAGCATGCTTGTATGTGCATGTGTGTGTCTGAGCATGCTTGTATGTGCATGTGTGTGTCTGAGCATGCTTGTATGTGCGTGTGTGTGAGCATGCTTGTATGTGCGTGTGTGTGAGCATGCTTGTATTTGCGTGTGTGTGAGCATGCTTGTATGTGCGTGTGTGTGAGCATGCTTGTATGTGCGTGTGTGTGAGCATGCTTGTATGTGCGTGTGTGTGAGCATGCTTGTATGTGCGTGTGTGTGAGCATGCTTGTATGTGCGTGTGTGTGAGCATGCTTGTATGTGCGTGTGTGTGAACATGCTTGTATGTGCGTGTGTGTGAACATGCTTGTATGTGTGTGTGTGAACATGCTTGTATGTGTGTGTGTGTGTGTGTGTGTGTGTGTGTGTGAATATGCTTGTGTGTGTGTGTGTGTGTGTGTGAATATGCTTGTATGTGCATGTGTGTGTCTGAGCATGCTTGTATGTGCATGTGTGTATGTGTGAGCATGCTTGCATGTGTGTATGTGTGAGCATGCTTGTATGTGCGTGTGTGTGAGCATGCTTGTATGTGCGTGTGTGTGAGCATGCTTGTATGTGCGTGTGTGTGAGCATGCTTGTATGTGCGTGTGTGTGAGCATGCTTGTATGTGCGTGTGTGTGTGTGAACATGCTTGTATGTGCGTGTGTGTGAACATACTTGTATGTGTGTGTGTGTGTGTGTGTGAGCATGCTTGTATGTGTGTGTGTGTGTGTGAGCATGCTTGTATGTGCGTGTGTGAGCATGCTTGTATGTGCGTGTGTGTGTCTGAGCATGCTTGTATGTGCATGTGTGTATGTGTGAGCATGCTTGTATGTGCGTGTGTGTGAGCATGCTTGTATGTGCGTGTGTGTGAGCATGTATGTGAGTGTGCATGTATGCATGTGTTTATCAGTGGCGGTGCATCCAAAAGGGTGCACAGGTTCCACCCCCTCTATGACCAATGGATAGATTCATGCATAGCATGAATCTATCCATGGCCACCGCTGTCACCCCCATGTGTGTGTCTG
Organism: Lithobates pipiens; assembly: GCF_037356315.1. NCBI lineage: Eukaryota > Metazoa > Chordata > Amphibia > Anura > Ranidae > Lithobates > Lithobates pipiens. Next base: position 123,905,552 of record NW_027507685.1, on the reverse strand, counting down.
AGCATGCTTGTATGTGCATGTGTGTATGTGTGAGCATGCTTGTATGTGCATGTGTGTGAGCATGCTTGTATGTGCATGTGTGTGAGCATGCTTGTATGTGCGTGTGTGTGAACATGCTTGTATGTGTGTGTGTGTGTGTGTGTGTGTGAATATGCTTGTATGTGCATGTGTGTGAGCATGCTTGTGTGTGCGTGTGTGTGTGTGTGTGTGCATGCTTGTATGTGCATGTGTGTGTCTGAGCATGCTTGTATGTGCATGTGTGTATGTGTGAGCATGCTTGTATGTGCGTGTGTGTGAGCATGCTTGTATGTGCGTGTGTGTGAGCATGCTTGTATGTGCGTGTGTGTGAGCATGTATGTGAGTGTGCATGTATGCATGTGTTTATCAGTGGCGGTGCATCCAAAAGGGTGCACAGGTTCCACCCCCTCTATGACCAATGGATAGATTCATGCATAGCATGAATCTATCCATGGCCACCGCTGTCACCCCCATGTGTGTGTCTGAGCATGCTTGTATGTGCATGTGTGTATGTGTGAGCATGCTTGTATGTGCATGTGTGTGAGCATGCTTGTATGTGCATGTGTGTGAGCATGCTTGTATGTGCGTGTGTGTGAACATGCTTGTATGTGCGTGTGTGTGAACATGCTTGTATATGTGTGTGTGTGTGTGTGTGTGTGAATATGCTTGTATGTGCATGTGTGTGAGCATGCTTGTGTGTGTGTGTGTGTGTGCATGCTTGTATGTGCATGTGTGTGTCTGAGCATGCTTGCATGTGCATGTGTGTATGTGTGAGCATGCTTGTATGTGCGTGTGTGTGAGCATGCTTGTATGTGCGTGTGTGTGAGCATGCTTGTATGTGCGTGTGTGTGAGCATGTATGTGAGTGTGCATGTATGCATGTGTTTATCAGTGGCGGTGCATCCAACAGGGTGCACAGGTTCCACCCCCTCTATGACCAATGGATAGATTCATGCATAGCATGAATCTATCCATGGCCACCGCTGTCACCCCCATATTTAGGTGTCTGGCCCCTTTTCGGGGGCTGGGCGCCTGAATTAGAGCGGCGGGGGGGGGGGTGTTTTTGCAGCACCTGATTAGAGCCATGGGCTCTAATAGGCTTCAAAATAGATGAACTGCGAGCGCCATGCTTGATGCTCACAGTCCACCCAGGTGTGTTAGAAAAGTATGTGCTTGTATGTGCATGTGTGTATGTGTGAGCATGCTTGTATGTGCATGTGTGTGAGCATGCTTGTATGTGCATGTGTGTGAGCATGCTTGTATGTGCATGTGTGTGAGCATGCTTGTATGTGCATGTGTGTGAGCATGCTTGTATGTGCGTGTGTGTGAGCATGCTTGTATGTGCGTGTGTGTGAACATGCTTGTGTGTGTGTGTGTGTGTGAATATGCTTGTATGTGCATGTGTGTGAGCATGCTTGTGTGAGCATGCTTGTGTGTGTGTGTGCATGCTTGTATGTGCATGTGTGTGTCTGAGCATGCTTGTATGTGCATGTGTGTGTCTGAGCATGCTTGTATGTGCATGTGTGTGTCTGAGCATGCTTGTATGTGCATGTGCATGTGTGTATGTGTGAGCATGCTTGTATGTGCGTGTGTGTGAGCATGCTTGTATGTGCGTGTGTGTGTGAGCATGCTTGCATGTGCGTGTGTGTGAGCATGCTTGTATGTGCGTGTGTGTGAGCATGTATGTGAGTGTGCATGTATGCATGTGTTTATCAGTGGCGGTGCATCCAAAAGGGTGCACAGGTTCCACCCCCTCTATGACCAATGGATAGATTCATGCATAGCATGAATCTATCCATGGCCACCGCTGTCACCCCCATATTTAGGTGTCTGGCCCCTTTTCGGGTGCTGGGCGCCTGAATTAGAGCGGCGGGGTGTTTTTGCAGCACCTGATTAGAGCCATGGGCTCTAATAGGCTTCAAAATAGATGAACTGCGAGCGCCATGCTTGATGCTCACAGTCCACCCAGGTGTGTTAGAAAAGTGAATTAATATTCACTTTCCTAACACTGAACCGCCTCTCCACCAATCAGGTGTGCGGGTCTGTTACCCATCACCCGATTGGCTGAAACGATAGACACAGCTATTGGACGCCCATCAGGAGGAGAGGACGGGAGATGAGGATGGCAGGAGATCCATGGAGGACCCCGCTCATGGCCGTTACCCGCTGCCCCACCAAGACAGGGTAAGTGGCGGGCAGACAGCGAGCGGGCGGTGGGGATTCACAGTGGCAGCATTTGATGGGCACACCAACAGCATTTGATGGGCACAGTGGCGGCATTTGATGGGCACAGCGGCAGAGTTTCATGGGCACAGTAGTGACATTTGATGGGCACAGTGGCTGTAATTGATGTTTTTTAAATCGGTTCCTTTATATGCAGCCACCCACTTGGGACTGGGCCCTGGTGTTCCACCATCGGGCTCAGAGAAAAGAGCCCTATCCGGAGGTCGGGGGGGGCCCGCCATGGTTTCCTGCATCGGGGCCCTGAAGGTTCTAGTTACGCCACTGGTTTACACGGCATAAGACTCCCCTGGAATCTGTCTGAAATGGTCCTGTCTATGTTGCTCACAGCAGCCAGTCAGCTCCTCTCTATGTAGCTGGCCTAGGACAGAGACATTAAGATTTGATTGGTTGTTATGAACAACACACACAGTTTCCCTACTGACATTTGTGATAGATGAGTCACTGTCACCTGAGAATCACACCCATTGCTCATTCTTACTGGAGACCCATAGACATTTCTGAACAGAATGACAAGACCAAGGTCACATTCTATACCTGATCTGCTGTGACAAACCTTCTGGATTTTTATCAGATAGATAATGCTGCAATAAGTTGTTTGTATAGTGGATGTGTATGTCAGGGACAAAAAGCCAGTACATGCTGGTACAAGGAGGGTTATAAAAGGACCTGAGCATTCTAGGCCAGCATTCCTCCAAACCTAAAGATTTTATGTGTGACTTCTTCCTAAAATGCTGGTTGCCTGGCTTTCATTCTGCTCCAAGGCTTCAGTACTTTCTATATTGCTAATAGGGCTGAGGTTCAGTTCAAAAATCCAAATCCAAGCTGTTCAAAGTTTACCTAACAGGCAAACTAAATGGCCAGATTTCACCTGTTCAAACCCCTGGCTGCCTTACCAGGAAGTCATTAGCGTTGCCAATGAATAAAGACTTTCTGCCCGCCTGTTTGCTTCACTTTCTAAACAAGCCGGCAGGGAAAGCAGGTAGCGTCAGGATCATACATGGCCAAGGACATCAGTCGGCCCCCTTGGCAAGCTAATGCTGAGGAAATGTGGCCTGGTATGGTTCTGATCCAGGCTGCATGCTCAGATAAGGATCTAGTATGGCTTCTTTGGGGGGGGCACTATGTTGTTTTTTTTTTCCTTTTCGCATAGGGTCTCCCTTCAAATCCATGGAAGACTCTATCAAGGATAAGAGTCTGGTATGGATTTTGGGTGGGTTGGAGAAAGGGGGCTCCAGGCCATTTTATTTATTCATTTTTATTTTTTTCAGGCCTCATTTACACTTTCCTTGCTGTCCGCAGAACGATCCATTCTTCTCACTGCCTGTTCTAACCCCCCCAAATCTTGGACAACTGGGCCGCAACCGCATGCATTGTGCCCAGTTGCAGGGCGGACCCATTCACCTCTGCCAAGTGCAACAGGGGGTGTGAAGCAAAGCATTGTGCCCACGACATGTGTTCACCCATAGCTGCTACCTTTCCAGCTAAAGGAGGAGTTGTTAGGGGGCGGTAGAAAAGCAGACCAACTGCACTACCCCCCATAGTGTAAATGAGGGAAGTGACATTGGCGAATCATTTTTGTTTTTAAATTTTTTAAATTTTTGCAGTACATTGTACAGGTGTGCCATTTCATGGCAGGTTGCAAATCTGCTTTAAGAAATAGCAAAACAAAGTCCCATAGACTTCAATGGGGTTCAGGTGCTATGCAGGGTTTTTTAATTTTTTTTTATTTGATAGGATCATTTTGCACTTATCAGGTGAAAGCAGGAAGTTCAGGGCTAGCGGGAGTCCGCCATTTTTTTTTTTTTAAAAGCCAGCAGCTACAAATACTGCAGCTGCTGACTTTTAAAATAATGACACTTACCCGCCCAGCGCGCCCGCGATATCGGCACCCGAAGCCGATCTCTCGATCGTCTCTCGGGTGCTGCCGCCATCTTGGGTATGGGAATCAGGAAGTGGAGCCTTGCGGCTTCATTTCCCGGTTCCCTACTGCGCATGCGCGAGTCGCGCTGCGCAATAAGGATGGTCCCCGCTGTCTCTGGGATCCGTGTGTTTCCCAGCAGACAGTGGGGGACCTTCGGAAAGGGGCGTAGATTCTGCAGAAAGGGGCGTACCTTCTGCAGATATCTATGCCAGAAGTGGGTGCAGATACCTGTACTGTACAGGTACCTGTACCCCCCTCCCCCCGAAAGGTGCCAATTGTGGCGCCGGAGGGGGGGAGGGTTCCAATAAGCGGAAGCTCCACTTTAGGGTGGACCTCCGCTTTAATAAGGGTCTTGTAATGTAGTGCAGGTACATTTTTAGCTATTGTATTCATGTGTTAAATTAAAGGCGCCGCAGTAAAACAATGTTTCTCAACTCCAGTCCTCAAATACCCGCAACAGGTCATGTTTTCAAGATTTTCCTCAGATGAAACGATTGTGGTAATTACTGCAGCAGTCAAACTGATCAAATCACCTGTGCAAAATAATTAAAAGCCTGAAAACACAACCTGTTGGGGTTACTTGAGGACTGGAGTTGAGAAACATTGTTGTAAAGGACCAACTAGCAACCAACAGACCATCCTTGTCACATGCCTTTCTTCTTCCATGCATTATTTCCTTTTCTTAAATCTCCCGGTAAGCCCCTGCAAGCTTCCATCGTACCCTCACTTTAGTGTTCATGGGTTTGTGAATAGGGTTATCTGCGACATACTGCACATAACTCTCTAGTGATAATGCTTAGTATGACCTTTGAGATCTTAATAGCTAGAGGAAATGCTAAAGTTTATTTTAAAAATAACTTTTTATTGTACACAGTAAAATAGTGGGGAAAAAATCACCATATTTTGTAGCCTTGAGATTTGCTCTTGGAATTAGTAAACAGGTGATGAATTCCTGTAAATATAGAAGACAAGTTAAAGTACACTTCTTACTGACATGGTGGAAGACATATGATTTCTCAGTAGTGTGAACAATGGATGTGTTGCTTTAAAATTTTACCAAATCTTTTAGTAGCAACGCCATCAGAAATTTCAGATTTAGTTGGGAACGGTTACTATTTGACTTTTTCCCACAGTTGGTGTCTCTGCCCCTCCTACAATGGTGAGTGTTCCCCGCAGTAGTTGTCTCGTCCCGCCTGCAATGGTAAGTGTTTCCCGCAGTAGTTGTCTCGTCCCGCCTGCAATGGTGCGTGTTCACCGCAATAGTTGTCTCAGCCCCTCCCATAATGGTGAGTGTTGCCGCAGAAGTTGTCTCTGCCCCTCATATAATGGTGAGTGTTCCTGCAGTAGTTGTCTCTGCCCCTCCCATAATGGTGAGTGTTCCTGCAGATGGTGAGTGTTCCTGCAGTAGTTGTCTCTGCCCCTGCCATAATGGTGAGTGTTCCCGCAGTAGTTGTCTCTGCCCCTGCCATAATGGTGAGTGTTCCCGCAGTAGTTGTCTCAGCCCCTCCCATAATGGTGAGTGTTCCCGCAGTAGTTGTCTCTGCCCCTCCCATAATGGTGAGTGTTCCTGCAGTAGTTGTCTCAGCCCCTCCCATGATGGTGAGTGTTCGGCCCATCCCACAATTTTCTGTTCCCCACAGTAGAAGTCTCCACTCTTTCTACAATGGTGAGTATTCCCTGCAGTCATTGTATTCGCTCCTCCTGCAATGGTGAGTGTTCCCTGCAGTAGTCTCTGCCCCTCCTACAACAGCGAGAGTTCCCCGCAGTAGTTGTCTCTTCCCTTCCTACAACAAGTGTTCCTGCAGTAGTCTCTGCCCCTCCTACAACAGCAAGTGTCCCCCGCAGTAGTTGTCTCTGCCCCTCCTACAACAGCAAGTGTTCCCTACAGTAGTTGTCTCTGCCCTTCCTACAACGATGAGTGTTCCCCACAGTAGTTGTTCCTGCCCCTCCTACAATGATGAGTGTTCCCTGCTGTAGTTGTCTCTGCCCTTCCTACCACGGTTAGTGTTCCCTGCAGTAATTGTGTGCCCCTCCTACAATGAGTGTTCCCCGCAATAGTGGTCTCTGCCCCTCCTACACTGCCGAGATTTCACTGCAGTAGTTGTCTTTGCCCCTCCTACAATGGTGAGTGTTCCCCCCAGTAGTTGTCTCTACCCCTGTTACAGTAGGGAGATTTCCCTGCAGTAGTTGTCTCTACCCATTATACACTGGGGAGATTTCCCTTCAGTACCGTAGTGGTCTCTGCCCCTCCTACAACAGTGGGTGTTTCTCGCAGTAGTTGTCTCTGCCCCTCCTACAACGGTGAGTGTTCCCCACAGTAGTTGTCTGCCCCTCCTACAACAGTGTTTTTTTCTCGTAGTAGTCGCCTCTGCCCCTCCTACAAAGGTTAGTGTTCCCCACAGTAGTTGTCTCTGCCCCTCCTACAAAGATGAGTGTTCCCCACAGTAGTTGTCTCTGCCCCTCCTACAAAGATGAGTGTTCCCCACAGTAGTTGTCTCTGCCCCTCCTACAAAGGTGAGTGTTCCCCGCTGTAGTTGTCTCCACCCCTCCTGCAAAGGTGAGTGTTCCCCACAGTTGTTGTCTCTGCCCCTCCTACAAAGGTGAGTGTTCCCCGCTGTAGTTGTCTCCACCCCTCCTGCAAAGGTGAGTGTTCCTCACAGTAGTTGTTTGCCCCTCCTGCAATGGTGAGCATTCCCTGCAGTAGTTGTCTCCGCCCCTTCTGCAATGGTGAGTGTTCCCCGCAGAAGTCTATGCCCCTCCTACAATGGTGAGTGTTCCCGGCAGTAGTTGTCTCGTCTCTCCTACAATTGTGAGATTTTCTCACAGTAGTTGTCTCTTCCCCTCCTACAATGGGGAAATGTCTCTGCAGTGGTTCACTCCTCTTACAACGGTGAGTGTTCCCCCACAGTAGTTGTCTCCGCCTCTCCTAGAATGGCGAGTGTTCCCTGCAGTAGTTGTTCCCCCCCCCCCCCCCGACAATGATGAGTGGTCCCTGCTGTAGTTGCCTCTGCCCCTCCTACAACGGTGAGTGTTCCCTGCCATAGTTGTCTCCACCTCTCCTACAATGGTGAGTGTTCCCCTCAGTAGTTGTCTCTGGCCCTCTTACAATAGGGAAATTTCCCTGCAGTAGTTGTTGCTTTAGTGATGAGATTTCTGTTCATTGTTGTGTTTACCCCTCTCATTGTGGTCAGCTATCCCCGCAGTAGCTGTGTCTTCACCCCTCCCACAGTGGTGAAATTTACCTGCCCTTTCCTTGATGGGATTAGGTAATAGTTTCAGCTTTTTGTATTCCCCTGAACAGCAGGATTCAGAAAAGAGATGCCAGTGGTGTCAGATAGTCAGCCCCTCCTTCTTGGCACAATGCTGCCAATCTAACACAGTGCATATTCGTACAGGAGGGGAAAAGCACAGAGGTGACTTTATAAGAGTGTGGCTGCTTCTTCACTGTCTAACCAGGCTGGAAACAAAGTGACATCTCTGTGCTCTTTAAAGGCTCCATCCACCTAAAAACAGTTCCTTTGCATATTTGTGTGTTCTAGTTCCTCCTATTACAATATCTGTAATATAGAAGAAATACAAATCCAGCAGGTTTGCAGAGACCTCACCAGTATAGCTCCCGAAAGACGAAACCGTCAGGGGGATCAATTCTCCCAACATCTACCAAACACTGAAATAGCAGTTTAGTATGGAGTGACCCTTTAACACATGTAATTGTTCATACTGTATACCTGGAGGGCTACTGAAAAACAAAGTATTTGTCCACCCTACATACAGCGAGAGCCAAGATTTGTGGGGTGCTGCTCCAGTGGCACCCCCTCTAGACACTGACCACAGGGGTGGTTTGGCACCACTGCCATTCATAGATATGAGTACAGTGTTCTCTGGACAAGGTGGTGATCATCACGTCATCTGACTCTTCTCTCCAACTGCTCCAAACACTGAACACCTTGTATTTATTGAAAGAAAAAAAAACCCAACACAAAGCATTCCCTGAATGATGTCAGGGCTGTGTGAGCGACTCCTTGTGGTCAACGTGCAGAGAGGAGGTTGCTGGTGTAGCACCTGGAAGATCCCCAATCGCTATATGTAGTGTGGACTACTACTGTGATTTTCAACGCCCCCCCCCCCCCCCCCCCCAGATATCCAATATGGATACTTACTCACTGGTCACTTTATTAGTTATACCTGTTCAATTGCCAATCACATGGCAACAACTCAATGCATTTAGGCATCTAGATATGGTAAAGGCAACTTGCTGAAATTCAAACCGAGAATGGGGAAGAAAGGGGATTTAAAGGGGTGTTTCAGCTGTAAAAAATTTTTAAAAGTCAGCAGCTAAAAAAAAAAAAAAAAAACTGCTGACTTTTAATAAGGAGACTTACCTTTCCAGGGCGCCTGCGATGTTGGCCGCCGAGGCCGACATGTCCCTCGGCTCTCGGGTCCCAGTGCCGCCATTCGTACTAAGGGAAACAGGCAGTGGAGCCTTGCGGCTTCACTGCGCATGCGCAAGTCGCGCAGCGCTTTGTGAATGGGACGCGCTGTGTTAGGGAACACACAGTTCCCAGAGCACAGCGCGCCCCATTCCCCAGAAGACCGAAGACCACCGAGGAGCAGGAAGAAGGCAGATTAGGAAGACTGCCTAGCAACAGGGATTTCTGACCAGGTAAAAAAAAATTTTTTTTTTTCAAATGTTTTTTTTTACATTTTTCTAATAATATTAATGCTCTTTTTTTTTTTCAGGGCGGCTCTCCACTTTAAGTGACTTTGAACGTGGCATGGTAATTGGTGCCAGACGGGATGCTCTGAGTATTTCAAAAACTGCTGATCTACTGGGATTTTCACACACAACTATCTCTCAGGGTTTACAGAAAATGGTCTGAAAAAGAGAAAATATCCAGATTAGGTTTTGAAAAAGGAGACTAATTGCTTTGATCTCTATTGTATGTTTCAATGTACAATTGACCGATATGGGGGAATTTCCTGGGACAGCTGACAATTACGATTTTCTTTCGGCAAGAGGGATCAGTGTTTTGAAAGCAATGAAAATGAACTTTATAAATACTCTGCCTTGTTCAGCCCTCTGGCACAGTTTACTGACAACAGTTCTAGCACCTGCACAGGTTTCCAAAATATCACCCGAGGCGTCTTCCTTGTTTTCAGCTTGTATGTCACTTTTCTGTGCTCAGTAGACAACATATCCAGTCTACCAATTCCCCAGACCTAACCAAGGTACAGCGTTTAGGGTGGTATTTTAAAGGGGATCTGAAGCCTAGATTGACCTGCTGGTTAGAGTGTGATATTGGAGGACTCAGATTCCTGCATGAGGGCTGCATTCACACCTGGGCGTATCCTTTTCAGGCGGAAAGTCGTGCGATTTTGCAGCGTTTTTATACAGGTCAAAAGGTGATCAATGTAAAAAGCAGAAAAACACCTATCTGCCTAAAATTAAGCTCCTGTACTTTGAGCGTCAGGCATTTTGCTTCAGGCGACAGAACGCCCAGATGTGGACAGGGGGCATTTTTTTTTTTTTTTTTTGAGATGAGCTTATTACGAGCTGAAAATGCTCAGGAGTGAATGCAGCCCAAGTGCCGGTTCACCCACGACTTAGCCACCGGACAAGTCGCACCCCATGCATTGCAGTGGAACTGTTCTAATAGGAGTGACTCAAGTCGCTTTGGCTTAGAAAAAGGTTCCTGTGCTACTTTGGGGTGGATTGCATTGACGTCTATACAGAAGTCGTTTTGCAAGTCACGCGATATGGGGCGGCTTCAGAGTCAGGCGACTTTGAAGCCGCCCCTGTGTGAACCGGCATTTAACAGCGCCACACCTACTGCCTTAATTCATTATTCACCACATCCGCTACACAGGTGGTTGTATTGGTAGAGGTAGCAGTTCCATTTACTAACCTACAGCCATTCGCGCAGGACCACCCATAACTTATTTTTTCTTCACTGAATGGATACCTGGCGATTCCTCCATGGAGGCACTTCCACTTACAGGGTGACAATGCTGTCACTCTCTCCAAATTGCACTACTACATCATCACCTTCTCACAGCTCCTGATAGAGAATACACGTGGCCTTTTCAGCGCACATTACAAAGGCATGTTCCATGGTTTTCACCATCAGAAACCAGCCTCAAGAAATGGCATGCAGCCATTACTGGGCAGGAAGTGGCTGCAGGAGATCAGCAGCACTAAGGCAAGTCATAGATAACCTCAGGTTGCAGGAAAGAAAAATCGCTCCATTTACCCATCAACACAGTTAGCCCCGGTTCATACTATTGTGATGCCAGACATCGCATGTAATTCGCAGCACACTGCTGTTCACATTACATGCGATGTCTGTGCGGGTGCGATGTCAGCCATACAGATAGTATAGCTGATATCGCACCGCATTCGGTGCAAACACACACAGGTCTCATTTTTCAGTTTGCACCAGAATCGGATCGCATGTGTTCACACATATGCGATTCAATTCATGTCCGATCTGTCAGTGAGCTGAAATGGGGGTGTCGTTAACATATAATGACACTCCCCAAGAGTTTGTATACGGCAGTGTGAACTGCCGTGCGTGCCGGGTGCGATGCGGGAACCCACAGTTGATTCGCAGGGTTCTCGCATCGCAATCATGTGAATCGGCCCATTCGTGTCGATGGAGGAATCCTTCGAACAGCGTATAGTGTTCTGTTAACTGGAAACCTTCCCTGCTTGCAGAACACAATGATTATTGCTAGTGGCTAATGCCGTGGGAAATAGTCGCATGCAAAAAAAATCTGACAGGCTGGTTGTACTGAAGGTAAGCAGATCTACTTCAGTGCAACCAGTCTGCCCAAAGATGGATCAAATCTTAGCCAGACCCTGCTGAACTGGTCGAGATTTGATCCATCTATGACCGGCTTAAGTTGCAACAGAGGATGATAAAAGGTGAATACAAAATATTAGTTGGCAGGTATATATACTTTAAAGGGACACCAACCTGCTTTTTCAAAGCACAAAAGGCAGTGTCACCTAATTCCCCCCCCCCCCACTCCCCATCAGACAGGGTATACTCACCTATGGATGCACCCTCACCAATGCAGAAGCTCTGATGTTGAAGTTTACTGGGTCACTGCTATGCTCAAGTTTTTTGGGCATGGCGATGGATAAGTGAGGACGACTGATGCCTGTGAAGATCACATGCTCAGCCATACCCAGAAACCTTGCTGTGTTAGAACAATGGAGCCAGGATTAAAAGACAGCCAGAGATGACACAATTTTATTTCCTTCCAACACAGTGATTATAGCTAGCAGCTATAGCATGCTGGCAATAAACGCATGTAAAGATCCAACATGCTGATTGTATTTGTCGGGTATTTGTCGATCGATGGATCAACTTGGGTACAATCAGCCCTCTCCTTAGATGGTTTGAATCTCTGACAGTCCCTGCGGAGATTCAAACCATCTATGGCCAGCTTTAGACACAGCAGGGAGGCTACAATGGAGTACAGATGGATAAGGTGGTCTATCAGCGAACATCATTTGTCCTGAATGGGTAAAGTGGTTGTAAACCTCAGACATAAAATTTGAACAAAGTATATCCCTCTATAGTGTGTACTTGTCTCAATTCAGAGCACCAAGCCCTTTCTGTCTGCTGCCTCCTTTCTCTGCTACCAGCAATAATCACTTCTGACAAGTTTTCCTGACACCAGGCGACAGGGGAGGGATCTACAGCTGATTGACAGCCGCCTCAGCTCTGTTTCTGTGTGGAAAAGCGGGGGGGGGGGGGGGGTGCCTTCTCTCCAATCAGCTATCAGAGTTCCTCTCACTGAGCTCTGCAGTTTAATTTCAGCTCTCTGCCTCAGAACAATATTTATCATTTCTGGACTTTACTGGATGTAGAGGGGAGAAGACTGCAGATAAACATGTACAACTTATGTAGGAGGATTTGTTTGATATCTGTGTATCGCCGGAGGCCAGTCATTTCACTGGGTATATGTGAGAGTTTAAAACCACTTTAAAGCTAACCTTGAGGATAAGCAACATCTTCTAAATAAAAGAGCCATTTGTATTCTTTCTTGAATTTTTACATACTTTGTGTATTTTGTTTCCAGCTCTGTGCAGTAATCCAGTGTGAAACTTTACTTCTCTGTAGGAGCTTCCTGTAATAAAGACCAGTGACTGCTGTGCTCTCTCTCCTTGTGCAGGGCGACTGGTCTGACTCCACCTCCTCTTGTAATTTTCTGCAGACAGACTATAGTGGGTGGAGCCAATGACCCCTCCCACAGCTCTTCTCTCTGCACTTTCTATGTGCAGCACAATCTATGTACAGCAGAGTTATGTCAGTTCTCACAAAGTGGATTTACATCCTCTATGGCTATTGAGGAATACAGTGCCTTGCGAAAGTATTCGGCCCCCTTGAACATTTCAACCTTTTGCCACATTTCAGGCTTCAAACATAAAGATATAAAAAATTTATTTTTTATGAAGAATCACCAACAAGTGGGACACAATTGTGAAGTGGAATGAAATCTATTGGATTTTTGAAACTTTTTTAACTAATAAAAAAATGAAAAGTGGGGCGTGCAAAATTATTCGGCCCCCTTGCATTAATACTTTGTAGAGCCTCCTTTTGCTGCGATTACAGCTGCAAGTCGCTTGGGGTATGTCTCTATCAGTTTTGCACATCGAGAGACTGAAATTCTTGCCCATTCTTCCTTGCAAAACAGCTCGAGCTCAGTGAGGTTGGATGGAGAGCGTTTGTGAACAGCAGTTTTCAGCTCTTTCCACAGATTCTCGATTGGATTCAGGTCTGGACTTTGACTTGGCCATTCTAACACCTGGATACGTTTATTTGTGAACCATTCCTTTGTAGATTTTGCTGTATGTTTGGGATCATTGTCTTGTTGGAAGATAAATCTCCGTCCCAGTTTCAGGTCTTTTGCAGACTCCAACAGGTTTTCATCCAGAATGGTCCTGTATTTGGTTGCATCCATCTTCCCCTCAGTTTTAACCATCTTCCCTATCCCTGCTGAAGAAAAGCAGGCCCAAACCATGATGCTGCCACCACCATGTTTGACAGTGGGGATGGTGTGTTGAGGGTGATGAGCTGTGTTGCTTTTACGCCAAACATATCGTTTTGCATTGTGGGCAAAAAGTTTGATTTTGGTTTCATCTGACCAGAGCACCTTCTTCCACATGTTTGGTGTGTCTCCCAGGTGGCTTGTGGCAAACTTTAGACAAGACTTTTTATGGATATCTTTGAGAAATGGCTTTCTTCTTGCCACTCTTCCATAAAGGCTGAGATTTGTGCAGTGTACGACTGATTGTTGTCCTATGGACAGACTCTCCCACTTCAGCTGTAGTTCTCTGCAGTTCATCCAGAGTGATCATGGGCCTCTTGGCTGCATCTCTGATCAGTCTTCTCCTTGTCTGAGCTGAAAGTTTAGAGGGACGGCCAGGTCTTGGTAGATTTGCAGTGGTCTGATACTCCTTCCATTTCAAAATGATCGCTTGCACAGTGCTCCTTGGGATGTTTAAAGCTTGGGAAATCTTTTTGTATCCAAATCCGGCTTTAAACTTCTCCACAACAGTATTACGGACCTGCCTGGTGTGTTCCTTGGTCTTCATGATGCTCTCTGCGCTTTCAACAGAACCCTGAGACTATCACAGAGCAGGTGCATTTATACAGAGACTTGATTACACACAGGTGGATTCTATTTATCACCATCAGTCATGTGGGACAACATTGGATCATTCAGAGATCCTCGCTGAACTTCTGGAGTGAGTTTGCTGCACTGAAAGTAAAGGGGTCGAATAATTTTGCACGCACCACTTTTCAGTTTTTTATTTGCTAAAAAAGTTTAAAGTATCCAATAGATTTCGTTCCACTTCACAATTGTGTCCCACTTGTTGGTGATTCTTCACAAAAAATTAAAATTTTATATCTTTATGTTTGAAGCCTGAAATGTGGCAAAAGGTTGAAAAGTTCAAGGGGGGCGAATACTTTCGCAAGGCACTGTATATTAAACCAAAATTTTTTGTGCTTTAAGGCTTAAAGTGATTGCTATTTTTATATATAAAAAATAGACTTTACTAAGATGTAATACTTACCTGCTCTGTGCAATGGATTTGCACAGAGCAGCCCATATCCTCCTCTTCTCGGGTCCATCTTTGGCTCTCCTGGCCCCTCCCTCTTGTCGATTGCCCCCACAGCAAGCAGCTTGCTATGGGGGCACCCGAGCTGCAGCTCCATGTGTCCATTCAGGCACAGAGCCCAGGTTCGGCCCCGCCCCCTCTCTCTCTCTCTCTCCCCTGACTGGCTAATGAACTTTGATAGCAGCGGGAGCCAATTGCACAGTCAATTAGGAGGGAGAGTCCCAGACGGCCAAGGGACTCGTGGACATCGCTGGATAGAGGGGGGGGGCTCCGGTAAGTGTTAGGGGGGGCTGCTGCACACAGAAGGTTTTTCATCTTAATGCATAGAATGTATTATGATAAAAAACTTTCTGAAATGACAAATCACTTTAAAATAATTTTCTAGTTTTAAGAGAGTGATCTGTCACCATTACCAGTTTTTATGTCTGACAGGAGTGTGCTTGAGAACAAAAAGCCACAGACAAAACCGATTTTCCTGCAGTGAAAATATTTATTCAATCAGCTGCTTACATCAATATTCTGTTACAAGGTTGGTAAAAGTCCTGGATCTACAGCTGTAGTAATACAAAAAATGACAGCCAGGAATTACAATGAAGTTTACACAAGGATACAGAAGGACAGACTTTGGCCACATAACCACAACTGGCTAGAAACAGACTAGAAACATTTATAGATTTCTTATTATCTCTCAATATATTAATTCTAGTTATTATTTCTTATAAACTTTACAAAATTAAGTGCAAAGTAGACTTTTTTTTTTTTACTTTATAAAGTCGACACAAAATAACTAAACAGACAATAAAAAAAAAAGCGCAAATCAGGTGACTGCTTGGAATTTCTAAAAAAAAAAACCTGTTGGATTCTGATTGGCTACTCAAGGTAAATGCAGTATTTTGTGAGAGGGTGAAGTGTACAGAAAGTCACTGGAGTGTGTAAGTGTAAGGAGCACAGTGCCAATCTAGCTGTCAGGGGACTATATCTCTCAGCATGCCCGGTCAACGGGTTAACCCCTGTCAAAACGGAAAGAGATGGGCTGAACCACCCGCTGGCTTACTCTCCGATTGTCCGGTGCTGAGATAAAAGCAGCTACAGTGACTCCACATAAAGCTGAAACCCATTCCTGGTCAGCCATTCCTTTAACCACTGCTAACCACTGCTTTCCAGCTGTACAAATTTAGGAAAAGGAGACCTGTATGTGAGACACCATCGGTAATCCTGGTGATGGTCTGGCTCTAGAGCTGACCACACGTAGAAATTAGAAAGTTTATTCGTTTACAAATTTGTGAGATTAAAAATGACTAATACAACTAACCACCAGTAGTTCCCGGCGACACAAAAATTATCCAAAATCTTAGTTGCAAGATGCTTCATTTTCTTCAGGAGTTTTGTGACTAAAAGCTGGTTGAAATTGCCCAAAAAGCTGCTTAAAGTGGTTATAAAGAGAATTTTTCTTTTTAAATAACATGTTATACTTACCTGGTCTGTGCAGTGATTGTGCAGCCTTGATACTCCGCTTCTTGGGTCCCCTGCCAGCGATCCTGGCTCCTCCCTCCTGAGTGCCCCAATAGCAAGCCACTTATTATGGGGGCACTCATGGGCTTGATACTAAGCCTTGCTGTGTCGATTGACACACACAGCGCAGCTTGGCCCCCTGCCCCCACTCTCTCCTCACAGGTTGTGATGGACAGCAGCAGGAGCCAATGTCTCCTGCTGCGAGAGAGACAGTGCTCTGGATCGAGATCATGCTCAGGTCAATATGATGGGGGGGGAGTAGTTGAACACAGGTGTTTTTTTTTTTTAATCTTAATCTTCTTCTCCCTTTACAACCACTTCAAGTGTGTGACTAGCACAAACCACGGGAGTATCAATGTAGTGTGTAAGATCAGCAAACCAATTAGCAGCTTTGTAGGCAACAGCAGGCTCATTCAGTAAGTCAGAGTGTGCAATAGGCCAAGAGCAGCCAATCAGGCTTTAGAACCCGGTTACTGCACTCTATGGCTTCTCCTTGCCTTGTTGTACTGAATAAACTTGGAGATAGCAGATGCTCAGTGAAGGTGCATATGACTTGAGGAGTGTCAATAACAAAGGAGACTTACTGGCTCCTATGTATCCACCTGCAAGGACAACCTTTATCACTTTGACACACTTCAATTCTGTGCTTTTCATCATGAAATAATGGGATATCTAATGGGCAAATCTTTTATAGTATTCACATGTATACTCCTGCTTGTGTGGATTTCAAAAAAAATATATAAAATTGATATATATATATATCATAGACATTTCAAAAAGTAAAAGTTTGCATTGGAACCAGACAGACATGCACAGCAAGCATAAGCAGGGTAAACACTACTCCTTTAGTAATCAACCCCTAAATATCCGACTAGTCTGGGAGTTTGTAGGAGAGTATGAAGCCTGCCATTGTTGACCTTCTAAATATACTAATTGCCTGGCTGTCACACTGATCTGAAGGCTTCAATACTTTTATAGTCATTGACCTGTAACAAGTAGCTTAGGAGGTCAGACTTGCCTTAGGCCCCCTTTCATACGGGCAGACCCTCCATGAAGTGACGGGTGTAAACGAACATGTGTTTATTTACACCTGACTACATCCAATCCGATCTGCTAAAAACAGATGGATGGTGATCTGTTCCCCTTCCATCTAGCGGATTGGATCAGATGGAAGTTGGGTGTAAACAGAGCAGCAATCAGTTTACATCCGACCTCCCACCCATTGAAGAGAGAGTATGCTCTGCATAAGCTGAACGGACATGGACCAGCCACCCACCTTCTCAGCAGGGATCAGCGGACAAATCCCCCACCTGGCAAGCAAGCTCCTGGCAGAGCCCAACCCGTGTGGATGGGTCCTGACTTTTCTGATCTGCATACTTGTCCCAGGTCAGCGTTTCACACAAAGTCTGAGAGCTAGGCAACTAGAATTCTCAGAAGCATGGCAATACAGGTCCCCTTTAAGTCCAAAACCGACTACATAAACCAGGGGTGGCCTTGGGGTCCTTGAACATTTCTGTACCAGCTAGCCTTCATCCAGTGACAACACTATTCCAACATTTCAGCTTGGTGATAAAAATAAATGGCATACAAGGAGGGAAATTTATCAACACTGGAGCAGTTGAGCATGGCAACCAATCAACTTCTTTCATTTTCAAAGCTAAACAAGATGAAGCATGAAGCTGACTGGTTGCCATGCATGCCTGCTCCATTTTTTTTTAATTCCCTCCATGTATTTAACCAACTCTGTGGGAATAAACATTATAAAATGACATACAATTAATCAAAGCCTTAACGACACTGCCATCGGAATAATAAAAATATTAAATAGACCAGACCAGTCTTTTTCGGACTTATTTAGTAAGGCAGTGCAGAGTGCAGTGGTGTTTGTGCAAAATGCTGTAACCCAGAACCATCAGTCAGACAGTGGAAGATGGCTGCCGATTGGTCACTGGAGGTTACTGCACTTTGATTTCTATATCAGACACAAAAAGGTGCAAAGTGAAGGACACAAAGGGCTACTTAAGGTAGATTTCAATAACTTGTTTAGCGAGACTCCTAGCAAAACCGTATCATAGGACTGATTAAGTGCGTAACCCGCAGCAAAAGAGGCCATCTATTAAAGAAAAGAATCCATGAATAATTGTCATTAGGGGTTGTTCCACTTGCTAAAGCCCATCGTAAGGAAAGTAGACAGGTCCTCATAAAGTGCAGTGCTGGAGTGACTACATAGAAATGCTACAGCTCACAGGGGATGATAGTAGAGAATTCCTGGAGTAACCATTCAACTTTAAAATGTGGTATGAAAATTGCTGCATATGGGAGAGTGACCTTCTATAAAATGTGTCTCTAGAAAGAGTGGTCCATATTGTCACATCAAGGCCAACGAGAGCAATCAATCATCCGCCTGTCCCCCACTCAAAGATCCATTCACGGATTCTGTAGTACGGCTTCTATGAATGGTAGATCTGGCGGACATAAAATCGGCCTCTCTTGATGAGAGCTCCTGACAGCCCTTTAGCTCTATTAACCTTTGCCACACCGGAAGATTGTGTACAGTGGGGGTTGGGCTTGGACAGATAAAGATAAACAAAAACAATCCGCACAAGGGACACATCATACTAAATGAAAGTTATGTCCCTTGTGCCAATTTTTCCGTTTTTAATTTAGGCTAAACTTAGGCTGCCAAATTTGAAGGCAGAGCAGGCTCACCATCAAGGTTGCCCTTTAAATACCAACTAGCCCAATTACAACATTGAACCCCAAATCCAGCAGAACATCAGACCAAAAAAAACTGAACAGCAAGAATGAAAACCACAGTGTCCGCTACCAGCGAGCCATTACAGAAAACGCACGCATGCACAAATCTCAGGCGTCTTAGAGACAAAGCCTGGGAGTGAGAAATTCTCACACTCACAACACAATTATCTTTCATCCAACGCACACCATGTTAATTAATATAATTAACACAGGTCCACTGCAGGCATCAAAAGAATCAGCTACGCTTCCGATTTGGGATCAGAAATTGGAGTCGACAATGTGATTGTGTTCCAGTGATTGAAGAGCAGTGCAAAGAGGCTCCAAGACCATCTTGAAGCTAAGAGAGCAAGAGTTCTTTCCCAAGATCCTTTGCAGCATGGGTACAAAGATGGCCGGGCCTCAGTCTCTGTATCAGCAGGATCCTGAGTAGAAGCTGGAGGAATGTACATGAGGGCAGTGAAAATACTACGGTAAGCGTCCAAACTTCCTCCATCTCTAGAAGTAAAGGGCCGGCTCGCTGCGGAAATCTGAGTGGGAGTCGCCATAGTCAGGTGTAAGCTGTAAGGAGAAGACAGAAGACATTAGACCTTATAAGATCTTCCTATATAAAACGTGACAGCTGGAAAAGCAGACATCAACCCTTTTAAAGATAATGTGCCATCAAAAAAAAAAAGCATTATAGGAGACACAAGGTGCCTAGTGTTCTGAAGGAAACTGGTCAAGCCTATTAATGTGCCCAAGCCCACTGTGCCACCTAAGTGTAGAATCTTAGAGGTGACGTCTAGCACCTTCAACAATTCCCAAAATGATTTTTCTGCCACTAGGAAGCAGGCAATTCAACTTCTGGCCAGTTGGAGCTACAGCCACCACTGGACACAATTAAGTCTCTCCCCTTGCATATAAAGTGGGTCTAAAGGCTGAAGGTTTTTTATGCTCCTATATTCCATGGACAGAGGTAAAAACGTTCAGTGTGCAGCATCCCCCCCTCAATACTCACATGAGCCCCCTCTTGATCCAGCGATGTGCTGGAGAGCAGCGGCTCTCCTGGGCCTCGGCCTGCTTAATGGCCAAGACATAAAAGTGAGAGCCATTGGCTCCCACTGCTGTAAATCACAGCGAGTGAGAAGGTAGCAGGGGGGTGGTTCAGAGTAGAGCTGCATGATTAATCGAGATAAGATCGTAATCTCGATTCACACCCCCCCCCCCCCCCAGCATTATGGTAAACCTGTTGCTTTGTCCCGCATTGATAAAACACGTTTGCCTTAAAGTGTAAATGCAGCCAAATTTTTCTTTACAGAGTCAAATCCTTAATGCTGCCATTGTAGAATTTCCCCTCCCGGTGTGGTCAATGGGATAGGAAGTGGGGGTCATCTACCCTATGGGTGACACAGGTGACAAGTTCCAAACTTCCACTCTACTTGGAATTTTAGCAGGGCCTCGTATCAGAGTTGCGTTCCGTTTTTTGCCTTAAAGTATTGCTTGTATATTGAATGGCCACACTATATAATGCTTATGGCTTCAAGTGGACTTTCAAGGATACCAATCTAGGAGCCGCCATCTTTCTAAGGCTGTAATTCTGATCTCAGCTTCAATCCTAGAGATTACTCTGGTTTCTGTGTGACCTCCCTCTACTGTTAAAGCCAAGCAGATCTGAGAAAAATTCCCATGATGCAAAAGGGCCCCCTTCCCTGCTGAGCTTTTTAATAAGCCATGCTAGAGGGGGGGGAAGGCAAAAAAACTGGATCAGCACATTAGCTGCTCTCCCTCTCATAGAGGTGTTCATTATAACTGGCCAATGGTCTTCCCGATAATTTTGGGGGAGTGGCAAACATGCAAACCCAACAACCAATACCCTCAAATTATTGGCAGATTGGCTGTACGTCTTACAGCATCAAGGTACCTCATTTTTATTTTCCTGGTTCACACTTGCCCAAATCTGAGTGGTCGTATAAAAAAATAAATAAATAAATAAATAAAAAGACCACAGCAAAAATATTCCTCCATACATACCTAAAAGTTTGAGGTATGAGAGTAGAATACAAAGAGGAATTATTTCTTAAGCTGGCCATAGATCCCAATCTCCGCCATTTCAGCAGGAACTGGCAACGATTCAGTTAATGTATACCAAGCTGAAGGTACCCAAGCTGACTGATCAACCAAATTGGGTACAACCAGCCTGGCAGATTTTACATGCGATTATTGCAAGCAACTGTTATAGCCGCTAGCAATAATCACTGTGTTCTCCCTGCGGAAAAGGAAAAGCGATCCGTCTATGGCCGGACCTAAGCCCCGTACACATAAGCGGAATGTTGGGAGACATCAGCCGGTTCAATAACAAAATGGTCAGCATTCGGCTCGTGTGTATGCCAGCTGGCTTCTGTCGGATGTGCATGCTGGAAAACCTGCAGCCAACCAGCTCCCAATCAGTGCTCTCAGCCAATAGCGGAGAGTGCTGATCTGGGGGGGGGGGGGCTGTCAGAACACAACAGCTTAGAGGGGGAGATTGTTGTACTAACCTCAGATCATTAGTACAGCGGTTCAGACCGTAGCTGACAGTGAACGGAAAAAAAACAAACCTCAGTGTGTACCAGGCTTTAGTCTTTTTTAGATTAGCATACCGCAGTACCACGTGTAAACACTGTGTGGCAGCACAGCACCTTCTGAATGTTACTGTACAACACACCATTCACCCACTAAGTATCAAGCAAGGAGATGCAGTAACCTATGGCAGCCAATCAAGGTTTAGTGTACAGAAACTGAAGAAGGTCTGCTGGCCGATATCAGATGAGTACACCATGCAACATATAAAATTCTGTTTGCTTCCTATGATGTCCCCCTTTTGATAATATGTACCCATGAAACCCCCCTTGCCCCTCATTCTATGTACTCACCATGCCCTCGTTGTCTGCACTGTCTGGAGAGGCCGATCGCTCCCGTGTCTTTTCATCCTGCCATTTACTGTACTGTACGGAGTGCTTTGGGGTGTAACTAGATAGACCTGAATGGATAAGAAGAGGATTTAATAAACACATAGTAACCTTACATCTATATGCATACAAGTTCCCTTCCCATACTTATTACAGAGGACATTTCAGTAACTTTAGAAGTCTGAGTGAATTCATTCCTGATGTGTTACACTTGTAACAGTATAGTTTGTCAATCGAGCACTTTTTATCATTTAAGACATCCTTGAGCTTTAGTAAAGTGACTTTGCCTGGTCCAATATGATGTCATCAGTCTGCAGCAGGCCTGAGGAAGCTCCTCTCCCACGGTGATCACTCAGACTGTACACTGTAACTATGTAGCAAGGCGAAAGGCTGCAAAAGAGCGGATCTGTGTCTGATGATTGTGAACACAACTAAGATTTGTGCAGGTACCTGAAGAAAAGCAGCCATACACTATACAATCTGATGGTAGATGTAAAAAAAGCTTGTACAAACAACTATGTGTAGTCCCCACGAATAAGTCTTTTTATGACGAAACATACGTCGGGTGGCAGACGTGCTGACGTCATCACGATACAGCGTAGGTTGGATGGGTGATTGCATGCCGGCCGGCATTTTTTATGGGCGTTTTTACTTTTATTAAATTTGTTATATGGAATTATGCTATGGTGAGTCTTCTTTCCATTTCCCTGGAATCCCGAGTACTGCTTTTCTGCTTCACGTGCTGTTGACGGCCCCGGCCCGTTTTATTCAATAAAAGGAGCCTACTGTGATAATGGTCTGAGGAGGTGCTGTGGAGACTGACTATAGGCATGGAATCGCTTGCCTTTTGGTAAGCGCATATTTTGTGTGGTGGTGGTCATGATCCTTGGTGTGTTTTGGTTGCACAGAAAATTGAACACTTTGTATTTTTTACATTATTAGTACACTCATATCACCATTTTTTTATTATTATCACTAATACATATTTTTTACATTTTATTTTTATTGCTACTATTAATCTGAATGAATTTTTATGAAGTGTATTTATTACGTTTTCACTGGACTATTTTTCATTTATTGGACTTTATCACTTCACTGGGATTTTTTGAATGTCATTATTAACACTTGTTATTTAGAATTCTTTTTATAAATTATGGTATGTTTTATTTATTAGCGGGGTAGATCAACTTTTTCACTACTATTGTAATCACTCATAGGTGTTTATATTTAATATTATTATTTACAGTATTTATGTACGTCCGCGGCTTTTTTCTTTTGTCAACTATGTGTAGTACAAGGGCCTGCGTGATTGGATACTAATTGAATCCATTTTTTAGGTTTGCCCTTCTATTACTTAGTTTTGGTAAAGGCAAGGGGGTTTTGCACATCTGATATTATACAGATCTGATGGTTTAATCTCTGTACAGTGTATGGCCAGATTTATGCAAAGAACATCCTACACTCTGGAATATACACTAAAATGCAAACAAAAAAACATTAAAACTTGTTTAAAGGCATAGTCCACCTTTTGAAAATAAATAAATGCACTATTGTATTTATTAGATATGGAGATTACATTAAAGGAGAGTTTATACAATGTTTGCACTGAATCCTGCAGTCAGTGCTTCAGGGGAATTGCTCCAGCTCCTGTGTTGATTGAATCTTTGGTTACAGGCCTGGAGGAAGTAATCAATAGACTACATGTGCCGAAATATCAACGCATTTGTGCTCCACTGCAATCTGTCAGTTCCTCTACCATGGAGAGAAATGGCACTCGTAGTCTATTAACAGATCCATGTGAATAGATGATGCAGATGTACAGGTGAAGGCCACCTACAACCAATCAACCCGATGCTCCAGAGAACCAGAGGAGCCCAACTCCAACACCCCCCCCAACACAAAACTTTTTAGGTAAGTCGGGAGGGAGCAGTTTGAGGGTGAGAGTTTGGGCAATGCACTCTGGACTCTGGATATGAATATGGATGGAACATGAAGCATGCTTGAAAAAGGTGGATTAGGACTTTAAAACACATCAAAGACAATTTTCAGAAATGTAAACTGATCCTTACTAAATCGGAGCTCTGCTGAGACCACAAGGACCTCAAAGCTAAACATGGCTCCGATCCAGAACTAACCCCATAATGTGTGACAATTCCATTTTAACATGTTGTGTCGCTTTATAAAAAGGTTAGGACTCTGATCTTTTCTCTGGGGCATGTTCTACCTGCGTCACTATATGCAAGTTCCTAGACACTCACCTACATAGTGCAGAGATAAGACAATCCAACACCTATCTAAAAGCCATATAAACATACCATAAAAATAACTCAAGATTTATACTGCTGCCCTCATCTCTGTGAGCAGACATAAGGAAACTGGAGCATTATAAAGACTTCCACCCAATCCCAACTCCAGGTAAACAAAAAATGATTCCTGTGCAGTGGAGCTATGCACACAATGCAAGGGTTCATTTCTCATTTATGTCTAGGGAAAAAATAAAAAAGGAGATATACTTACCCAGTCCTCCACCCTTTCCCACAGCTTTTGCACCCCCATGCTCTAGGGGCCTGACGTCATCAAAACCAGTGCAGGGTCTATAGCCCTGCTTTGGACGCGAGAATGCTGAGGAACAGTCTGCTGCCGGAGTGCAGAGGGTGCCACCTGCTGGGGGAGCAGAGGATCAGGCAAGGTTTCCTCTCCCATGGACAAATCGAGCCATTAACTCCTGCAGTGCCAGCACAGCCTCACTGCAAGGGATAGTTTTTTTTTTCTGCCTGAAGTTGGGCTTTAAAGTGAATCCTTTGTCCATGAAGGACAACACACAAGCTCTCTTTAGCCGCCCCCCCATCTTAGCAGCTTGTACTCCACTTTTTCTTTGTTCAACCTCCCATCCTCATTTTAGCTCCAAGATGCAGGTGGTGCCCTAAGTGATGAGTTGCTCATGTCATAGCCTATAAAGGGCTGAGAGAGCTGCTGCTTGGGTATGCTTCCCTATACCTGAGAGTACAGGGGATGTTCTCCATTACTGACAGCTGTACAAAATGACCGAGGAGTGAAAGAAAGGAGTATGTACTGCCAAGGAGGAGACCACTGAAAAATTTGTCCTGGACAAAGCACAAGTAGGCTGGTCATCATAGGATCAGAACAGGACACCAATGCCCCCGCCTTTATGCAGCTTCTTCACAGGTGACAATTATACAACTACCAACATGGTATACATAACCATGTATACACAGCCTACAACAGGTGTGTCAAACCCAGTTTCAATGTGGGGCGCCATCAGCAGTATGGTTGCTCTCAAAGTGCCAGTTATATCTGGGGTGCGCAGTGGGCAGAGTGCAGGGGTGCTCTGTGGGCAGAGCGCAAAGTTTAGGGGTGCGCTGTGTACAAGGTGCAGAGTTTAGGGGTGCGCTGTGTACAGGGCGCAGAGTTTAGGGGTGCGCTGTGTACACAGTTAGGGGTTCGCTGTGTACAGAGTGCAAAGTTTAGGGGTGCGCCGTGTACAGAGAATAGGATTTAGGGGTGTGCCATACAGTGCAACCCCAATGCTCTCCCCCAAAGCTTCCTTACATCATTACCATCTCCTACTGGCCAGACTCTAGTACCTCCCCGTGTAGGCAGCTCTACAACCCATGTATTTGGCTCTAGTACCTCCCTGTGTAGGCGGCTCTGCCTTAACTTGCAGGGAGATCTCTCCGATTCTTGAGATCTGTCCCCTCCATGCCCCACCGTGACTGTGTACAGGAATCTGCTACATCCAGGAGCCGCTGAGATCAAAGATATTCCTTGTAAACACAGAAGGCTAAGTGTTTACAAGTGACAGTGGGAGCGGGGGTGAGAGTTGGGGGTGGCGTTCTGCCAATTTCCGGCTACAAAACTGGAAGCGATGGCCTCATGGCAAGGCCTGGTGGGTCGGATTTGGACCACAGGCTTTGTGCTTGACTTGTGTGGCCTAGAATTTCTGCCTGCAGATAATTGCCCAATTCCGAGCTCTGCCTTTAGGCCCAGAAGAATTACATTACACATGTTTAGGTAGGTAACAGTGTCTGTACATGTATTTCCATTATAGTCTGCCCTTTACCAGGGTCACCCAGTAGAAGATAACTATGGCACAGAGTTTTGACTTTGACCTGCAATAGGAGAATCTGGATATAAAATGGGTTCAATATAACTGCCTCCCCACCTCAGACTGCTGCTACTGTTGGCTGGCCGGGGCTGTCATTGTGCAGTGAGTCAGTGTGAATAAGAAGAGATAACAGATGATTAAGGGTTCTGACACACTCTTGTGAATGTAAGCTGTCCACAGTAACGTGGGGAAAGTAACCCAGACACGATGACATGTCACATCACAGGAACAATATATGTTACGTAATGTTTTGTTTAATAACAGTAGAGCTGAGTCTGCAGGTTCCCCATCCACACTCTTTCCAGGAGAAGAGTGAATGGCTGATGGCGAGCTGATCTTACCCATACAGCATACAAACCGGGTACCAGTGCCCGATACGCAATGGTCTTTATGGAGAAAGTTATGTAGGAAATCAGACAATGACTTCCTAGCAGTGTATAATATATGGGGACCATACCAGATCTCCAGGATAATGGCAGTGCTTGGACTCTTTGTTCTAGAAAAAAGTCTGCACCAGAATGTTGATAACCTCTGCATTACAATCCTAATTGTTGGAATGCTATATACATCTGGTAAAGGCCTAACACAGTTTTTGAAGAACTGTGAAACCGTAAAAACATCTATCTCCTCTTCTGCGTGTCCCTCTCATCCTGGCCTCCATGTTACTATGGGGCTGGCATCCCCAATATTGGGTTAAGCCTCGACTGAGGTCAACTACTCCTCAGGAAGAAAAGCTGGAGGCCACCATTGTTCAACTCCAATTTAGAAAATGCTAAAAGCCCACAACCTTGCTGGTATGCATACTTGTCTGAGGAGAGGGACTCAAAAAGTACTGAAGCTGGGGGGTCAGCACTTCCAAAAGGAGGTCAGTAATGGCAGCCCCAGTAGTTCCCTCAGGACAGGCTGGAAAACTAACGGTTCGAGGTCAACTTTATTTTATTTTATTTGCTTCTGGGTTGTTTTTCTTTTATGGCCTTTTTCCTATTAGTAACACCTATGTCAAACACTTAGCCTATTGAATGGACATGTTAGACAATAAGAAGTGATAAGGCGATCAAGGTTCACCAACCACCATGTCATATTTCTGTTCCTGTATACTAGTATAGGTATATGACATTTATAGCTGCTACTCAGCACTCCCTCCAGCCTCACCTCACTATAGTATGTATGTGGGAGGATGTACTACACATCTGTTGAGATTCTCAGTACATGTACAGTAGACGTAGCTCACCTCTATAAAAGTTTCTACAAGTGACTTCTTAGCTGCGAGAGCCCTGTTCAGCTATTTGCCAAAGAGGGACATTGTCTTCTTTAAAGAGACCCTGTCACTTTAGGAACACAAAGCCCTGACAAGTATAGCATGACGGCAGGAGGTACACCGGCAGCAGCTTTCGGTGTCCCTTCTGTGCCTGAATGCCAGGCCGTTATCAGGCAAAGCTTCAACTCTTGATGACAAAACTCGCCCCCTTGTTCCAAACACCCATACTAACCAGTCGGGCAGCCAATCATAGTAATGCATTGACCAACTGGCTGCACTTCCAATTACTATTGGATGCCTATAGCCAGCTCTACAGAATAGCTTCTGAGATAAAACGTTAGGCCACATACAGACTACGTTATTTTCAATCAGCCTGAGCAAACCTTGACAAAATCACAACAAACATGAAGCTCTACGAAGCTGAAAGCCCAGTCTCAATGTGCAGGGGGCAAACATGACAGAAATTCAAAAAACAGGAATTAGAAAAAAAAAAAAAAAAGCAAACATGGCTGACCACGTTACATATTACAACCTGTACAAAGAAAGAGGGGTTCTGCTGAAAATATTAACACCCATTTAAGAATTCAATTACATTAATCTGATTACCTTCATTTATATGTTAATAAATGTAACTATATATATTCAAATTCCTGTACAATGTGATAAAAATGAAAAAAATCATTACAAAAAAAATATCAAAGGGCCTCAGTGGTTGGCCCCGTTAGTCAGATCGCGTCCGACATCCGTCAACCTAAAGCCAGGAGTAGCTGGGCAAAAAAATTGTAGGCCCAAAAATGCATGCACCCAATCAGATGCTGGTAATGTTTGTGTATTTTGACAATTGATGGGGTGGCGATAGATTCGTCCATCTGATGTGTTCCATGAATAAAGGAATTGGTTGCAGACGAAACGGAAAAAAAAAAAAAATGTATCATGTGTATGTCCAGCTTTAACTAAAAAAATGAGTTTGCAATCTAAACCTGGCCATAGAGGGATCGAAATTTGTCTGGTTCAACAGGGGGACAGGCTGAATTTCGATCTAAGCGTGGGCTACTCCAGCTACAGTTCAACAGCTAACAATTGTAGAATAATCTGAATATGTGTTTTCTGAACAATGCAGAATAAGGATTTGTGTCAATGGTAAAGACGGTAGTGTTTGCTTGTGCTTGGTCAGGGCAGCGTTCATGCGTTCTTAGGCCAACCATGTGGCTTTCTTCGTCTGTCTAGCTGAAGATTACAGGGACAGGGGGTGGGAAATCATACACACTGCCCTGCACAAACATCTCCATACACTCCCCTAGTCATTGTTATATGGTTGAGATTTGTATAACTCTTCCTGTTTGAAGGAATGCCTGAGCTTGGTTGGCCGATTGTGAAGCCATCAAGCTCCATTGTTATCACTATTCAAAGTACTATAAATAAACTTCGCTCCCATTGTCAGGGAGGACTGTCTGCGGAGCTTTTTCAATGTGATTACAGCGGCTTTGTCTGTTTTCTTTGGGAAGCACAGGAGTCACAGAAGATGCATTATACCAAAGAACTGCAAAGCGTGCTTATTAACGCATAAGACATAGATTACGCATAGCGTATAGAGAAATCTCCACATCAGCCTTCATCTGCTTTGCTCTCCAGAAAGATGGCATCATCTTCCTTATCCAGGATCAGCACCGACATGATGCCTCACATGAACACAGTCATGTAAATCCTGGTGACCATGCAGTTGTTGGCTGTTGACAAATATCTGACACGTATCGGCCCTTGCTGCAGTCTCTCACCTTATGACTTGCTACAAAGTTAGTGTACTGTCTGATTGATTGCTGCAGGAGAAAAGACTGAGGAAATTCTTTCTACTGCCTGCAACAGACTGATGGATTACTTTTTAATATAAAAAATAAATAAAAAAGTTCCCTTGCAAAATGAAATCTTTTAGAAGGGGACATGCCAATAATTTATGTAGACGTGTAAAGTTACTTTAAAGGCTCATACACATGATCAGACTTCTATTTGACTTTTCTGTGGATTTTGGTCCAAAGGGCGTTGGCCGTGAACTTGTTCTGCATACACACGGCAGAAAGTTTTCAGCCAACTTTCACCAAATCACGTAGTTTTTCAGCTCTTTAACGCCACCCTTTGGGCAACTTCTGCTATTGTCTGATCTTTAGCATTGGTTCTGAGCATGCGTGTTTGTACTTTGAACTTTAGTCCTATGGAAGGGTGTACACACGATCGGATTATCCTCCATCGAACATTTGTTACCAGAAAGTTTGAGAGCATGCACAGCAAACATCTGTCCATTGAAAAACTGAAAATAATTGTCCGATGGAACATACACACAGTCAGATTGTCCGACAAAAATAGTCCATCAGACGTTGTTGCCAAAAAGTCCGATCCTGTGTATGGGCCTTAAGGCTCTATTCACATTTGTACAACTCCAAAGTTGTAATGACTGTGGCTTGCAACTTTAGATGGGTGCAACATGGATACCACTGACCAGTGATGGACAACTGTTGCATTGTATAACATTCAATATTAACCCTCAAAAGTTGCATGAAAGTCATACCTGATGTCTAAGGC
Source organism: Lithobates pipiens (assembly GCF_037356315.1). Lineage (NCBI taxonomy): Eukaryota > Metazoa > Chordata > Amphibia > Anura > Ranidae > Lithobates > Lithobates pipiens. The sequence continues at coordinate 123,876,081 of NW_027507685.1, read as the reverse complement.
CCTCAAGTTACAGGAAAGTCGGACTATTAGTGCATGAACTACTTTGAAGTCGCTGCAACTTTACGTCACACATATGAATGGTTATCATCGGAAAGCATAGCCATTGATTTGTCATGCAACTTTGATTTTCAACACTGCATGACAAGTCGCACAAGTGTGCATGGAGCCTTAGCCCCAAAGCATATCTAATCTTTATTCTGATTGACAAACCAACAGAGGGTCATATTTTCTGCAAAGGTTTTAGCTACATATTTTATAGTAGACAATGTGGTTTTGAACAATTTTTAGTGTCCACAGATCTCAGCATTCATTCAGGTTACAGTGGGGACCAGTTTTTAGATCTCATAAGGAAGGCCCGCTCATGATTGGTGCCCAGCATATGAAGAGTGACATTACCTGAGTTTGATTTGGCCTGTAGGCCGTTGCTTGTTGTTCCACTGCTCCCAAAAGTTGCTCGTGGAATAAAAAGACCAGTTGTCTTTTCTTCCTCCTCCGATTCAGAGCCCGATGCATCATTTATCTCCTCTTCTGCAGCTTCTACAAGCGAGTTCTCAGACGGATACTCAAACATCGTGTGGATGTTTTGCTCGTTGAAAGAGATCTTCATCTGTCACAAAGAGAAGAAAAATTATAAGCGGGACCATCAAAACTTCATAAAACAAACAGCGATTATGACTGGTTACACTACAGATGAGGGCAAGAAACACAGTAAATTCTCCTCTACATTTACAAAATGGTATAATGCTATAATCCAAAAAGTGTAAGAAATCTAATCAGTGATGATGGCAATGGTCCAAACAAAACCAGTCAAGGAAGAAATATGAGACCTGCCTCCTCAAAAGCATTTCCTACGCTATCCAAAACTAAAATAAATATATAATATATATATATATATATATATATATATATATATATATATATATATATATATATATATATATATATATATATATATATATATATAAATTTTGGCTTTACATACACTTTAAAAAAGGAGGTGGTTATAAAATTACAGTACGCATTTAAGTCAGGAAAGTCAGCAAACTTCATCGGCAGTCATCACTTCTGTAGTATACTTCCTGCTACATGCACACAATATTATTGAGTGTGTAGTGGTGTCCTTCCAGTTCCAGCCTTGACAAACCAGAATGGTCAACTTGACATGGCTTAATGACCATGAAGTATTTAAAAGATCAAGGCTTGGAATGTGTGGTAGAGGGACAACATGTCTTTAAGGCACACCAAGAGACCATTAAAGTTTCTCCATCACCTGAATGCCTGGACTGGACTATCCACTAGTGCAAAGGAATTTTTTGTAGCTAAAAGGCATGCTTGTTAAATTCAAGTAAGACACAAACAAGGCAGACACAAGGCAAACACTAATGCCGCAAATTGCCTTCAAGGGCCTACTTCCAACAGAGCCAGCAGGGACTGAGATCTAGAAAGGTTCTATCCTTAAAGCTGAATTCCAGATATGATCTTTATTGCATGCTTACCATTGGTCCAGCTTGGAGCAATTTAAAGAGGACATCTGCCCACCGCAGCAAAAATTAACACTTACCCGTCCTGGAGTCCAGCAATGTCGGCACCCCAGCTGATGTTTCCATAAGCTGTCAAGTGCTGCCGCCGCCATTGTGGGCAAGGGAACCCAGTAGTGAAGCATTACAGCTTCACACCAGGTCCCTTACTGCGCATTCGCCAGGCACCGATGCACTCTCCTACTGGCCAGGCGGCGGAGGAAGGAGCCAAGCCACTGACTTAATGTCCCGCGGTCAAGTCTCCCGGAAGTGGGGCCCGGATACCCGTTAAAGACCAGTATCCGCTCCCTCCAAAAGGTGCCAAATCCAAAAGGTAAAGTTACTTTAAAGGCTCATACACAAATGAGCGAAAGTTCCAATTTTGGGTGGAACTCCGCTTTAATGATAACATTCATAGCCGAATAAATCCAATTCAAAAAGACCAAACAGTGGCGTAATCTGTCCCCTGAAACTGCTCAAAGCAGCAAATCACAAAGCAGATTTATTTGATATTGGCTTACCCAAGTCCGTTTAGGCCAAAGTTCTTAATTTATGGGGTAGGGTGTTTGGCCTCCAAAAAGCATTGGATGAATTCTGCTTTGAATCAGTTTTATCATTAAAAATGAGCTTGGACTCGTGGATGGTGCTTTCATTTGATTGAAAAAAACTTCATAAATACAATCTGTGCCCCACTAGGAAAAAATTCCTTCCTGTTCTGTAGAGACATCAGGAAGGGAGAGAAAATAATTTCAAAGTGAGGGAAATGCCCTCTTGGACAGCTGACACTGGAACCAGTGTCCCCATTGGAACATTCCCCCTGTAGGCCATGGTTGTGCCTTCGCCTCTTTAATCTCCTGGCCACCGACAAAACCCACCTCCCCAGGCTGCGTTTTGTAAATGGTCAGGAGGAGAGGATGTGACAGTTTGCTGGGGTTTCAGATTTGCAACGCTTACATTGGAGCAGGCCGGAAGTACAGCTGGAGTGTTAGTTTGCCCGGTATGTAAACAAGTGGATTTAAAGCGGTACTAAACCTGCATTCACTATATCTGGTTTCCCACAGAACATAGAAATGCAATTGCTTTAATAAATATAAACTGCTAAATATAAGTATATAGCAGTCTTGTAACTCAGTGTCTGGTTGAGCACTGGTTAAAGCTTGTAGGTGTTTTTAGTCTTCTCTGACTGTCCTATGAGGCTGCATGAACCCCCTCCCAAGGGGAAAAAAATAAATAAATAAAAATACACTTAGCAACACACACCAAACTGAGCATGTGCAAAGGGGCTCCAAAGGCTCTGTACATTAGGAGACAGACTGGGTACAGTGGAAAAAGGGGAAGGTCAGAGAGACAGGATCAAACAGCCTTTTTACATGATGTGGAGGATTAACCAGTTAGGATCCACAGCGAGTATAACAGCATGCTTTACTGCATATACAGACTGATTTTACGGTTGTGGATTTAGTAACACTTTAACTAAGATAGAGGAACGCCTGCATCACAGGGGTTGCATCTGAGGCAATATATACAGTGTGGAAAATAATGATTTGATCCCCTGTAGATTTTTGCACACTTCCAAAGAAATTAAGGATTTATAATTCTGATCATAGGTATAATTTAAATCTTCCAAGAATCCAGAAAAAAAAAAAAAAAAAAAAACACACATAATACAAATATTATACATTGACTTGCAGTTCAGTCAGTAAAATAAGTATTTGATCCCCAAGCAAAACATGACTTAGTACTTGGTGGCACAGGCACAGAGGTAAGATGTTTCTTCTTGTAGTTGGTTATCAGGTTTGCACACATCTCAGGAAGGATTTTGGTCCACTCTTCTTTACAGATCATCTCTAAATCCTTAAGGTTTCTTGGCTGTCGCTTGGCCACTCGAAGTTTCAGCTCCCTCCATAAATTTTTCTATAGGATTAAGGTCTGAATACTGGCTAGGCCACTCAATGTCCTTAATGAGCTTCTTCTGGAGCCACTCCTTGGCGGTATGTTTTGGGTCATTGTCATACTGCAGGACCCATCTTTAGTGTTCTGGCTGAGGGAAGAAGGTTTGTATCCAGGATTTTACAATACATGGCCCGTCCATTGCCCCCCCCCCCCCCCCAATGTGGAAAAGTTGGTCTGTATCTTTAGCAAAGAAACTGCCCCAAAGCATCATGCGTTTTCTTGAATGTCCTTGAATGTAGGGATGGTGTTCTTAGAGTCATAGTTGCCATTTTTCTTACTTCAAACACAGCGAGGCAAGTTAATGTCAAAGCTCAATTTTGGTCTCATCTGACCACAGCACTTTCTCACAATCCTTCTCTGAATCATTTAGATGTTCATTGGCAAGCTTCAGACAGGCCTGTGGCATATTGTGTTACCAATGGTTTGATTGGCGACTGTGATCCCAATTGCCTTGTGTAATTCTGGGCCGATTCCTCACTTTTATCATGACCAGCCTTACCCCATGAGGCAAAATCCTGCATGGAGCTCCAGACTAAGGACGATTGGTGGTCATTTTATATTTCTTCCATTTGCAAAAAATGGCCCCAACAGTTGTCTCCTTCTCACCAAGTTTCTGATCTTGTAGCCCATTCCAGCCTTTTGCAGGTCTACAATCTTGTCCCCGAAATCCTTTGACAGATCTTTGGTTGTGCCCATGATGATGAGGTTTGAATGGAAGAAAGATTCTGTGGACAGATGTCTTTCATACACATAACGAGTTGTTGTTAGGAGCACGCTCCAAAATTGACAGAACTGATCTGTGTACCACGTGAGTACATGCCGTCTGTGGGAACCAGAATTATTGTTGGTTGGTAGAGGATCAAATACTTATTTTACTCACTGAACTACAATTAAAGTTTTAACATTTGTATCATGTGTTTTTTCTGGAATTTTGGTTGATATTCTGTCTCTATCATTTAAAATACACTTATGATAACAATTATAGATCCTTCATTTCTTCGTAAGTGGGCAAATTTACAAAATCTGCAAGGGATCAAATAATTATTTTCCCCACTACAACTGCCTGAAGTCTGGCAAGCTTATTGTGCCTGGAGTGGGACTTTATAATGGATCATGCTGAGAGAAATCTTAAAGATTCAGAGCAAAAACACATAAAAATAGTAGAAGGGATGGAGAACACAAACAAAACTTAATGTACCACATTTGTTTCATGGCAGTATAGGTTAAGCCAGTAAAACGGCGAGTAGCTGCTTCTATCGCAGCCTAACTACACAGGTGGTTAACTGCATGGCACGCTTCCTTTTAGCAGCAGACGCCACACTTATCCGCCTCAGTCTGGTGTCATCTGTGGTAGTGTACACAGCTGATAGCAAAACAAAAATGTTATCAGGGACCAGCCAGGCCCAGAGCTCTTCTAAAGGAGCAGAGGCTGTGATTTAAATGACCTGTGACAGGGGACATCAGTCATACTGAGCTCCCAGCTGCAAAAGCAAACATACATGTCACAAAGACTAAAGCTAAGAGCCAGCTGATACCATCTCTGCTGGGGCTTTATTGTTGGGGCAAATTACCACTATCTTCTCACCGCAGGCCACGAGCACCTAAAGTAGACCCGTAGGGGAGTTTTCAAGTAGAACTAAAAAGGCAAACCGTTTTTACATTTTGGATAAATTAAAATTATTTTATTACCATCTGTGTCCCATTGCAGAGTTTTTCCTTCACTTCCTGTCCCATAGCTAAACAGGAAGTGAGAGAAAATCCCTGCAAATTAAGAGAATCCCTGTGGGCTAGTTTACACTTGCTTCAAAACATGGCTTTGGACACGCATTGTTAAAGCTCCCTAAACGCCAGTCAAAGCCCCTGTCACAAAATAAAATGGTTAGCTTACAGTCCTGTTTACACCTTGCTTATGCTTGGTGCTTCGATGAGCCTTTGGGTGGAGCTTCAATGAGCCTTTGGGTGGAGCTTCAATGAGCCTTTGGGTGGAGCTTCAATGAGCCTTTGGGTGGAGCTTCAATGAGCCTTTGGGTGGAGCTTCAATGAGCCTTTGGGTGGAGCTTCAATGAGCCTTTGGGTGGAGCTTCAATGAGCCTTTGGGTGGAGCTTCAATGAGCCTTTGGGTGGAGCTTCAATGAGCCTTTGGGTGGAGCTTCAATGAGCCTTTGGGTGGAGCTTCAATGAGCCTTTGGGTGGAGCTTCAATGAGCCTTTGGGTGGAGCTTCAATGAGCCTTTGGGTGGAGCTTCAATGAGCCTTTGGGTGGAGCTTCAATGAGCCGAGCTTCAATGAGCCGAGCTTCAAGCGAGCTTTGCCATAGACTTCTATGGAAGCTTTGAAGAACCACTAAAGCTATGTGGGGTATCATTTTTGAAGCAAAGCAAAAGCAATTTTTAAAAAGGACTGTAAGTTAACCATTTTATTTACAGGAGATTTGACTAGTGTTCAGAAAGCTTTAACTCTAGGTGAGCATGGTAAACAGAACAAATAGAGGAGATGAATCCAGGGGGGGGGGGAAACATAGAAGCGATCAAAGAGGATCTACTCCCTCTGGGACTAGCCAGCTGCCTTATTTTCTTGGGTGACCCAGCGGAAACGGTAAGCACGAGAAACACCAGCAAACAGCAGAATGGGACGGCTCATTAACTGCTCGGAACACTTAGGAGAAAGCCAGGCACTGGCTGTAAAAAATAAATAAAAAACAAAACACAAATATGGGTTATGGCTGATATCTTCAGCCATAATCCTAGTAAACCACTTAAAAGCCGCAATGCTAATATCTACGTATTGCAGACTTGAAGTGGTTAAAGCCCAATTTGGACAATAAATCAGATACAAAAATAGCAATTCCCCAAAACATTAATGAAACACTGCTTATAAAAAAATTGTTCCTCAAGATGCTCCATGCGTCCCCAGTTGTCTTGGACGTATGAGGTCTATTGAATCTGGGGAGTGAGGAGTTGTGCAAGTTTGGTGGTGGGGTGCACTTCATGCGATTTGTCATTTGGGGGGGGGGGGGGGGTCACCAGAATGCATACTCTTATCTGACAGCTGTAGATATAAAATGATCATCACCCATTCCAGCCAACTGCAATGCAGGCTGTGCAGGGTGCACACTTCTGAAGGATGATTGGAGCAGGAAGGTACTTGGAAAACCATCTCATGTCCAAGTGTAGCCAAGATATCCCAGGAAGATAAATATCCATTGGGTTGCCTGGGCAAAGCATCATGTCTATTGGTATGGAGAAGAGTTCAACTCAATTCTCTGCTTCTGGAACTTGTCTCAGGGAGGAAATACAGAGGAGACACTGGAAGAACTTATCTCAAAAGATACCATTTATTCTCAAAACAATTAGTACGTTTTTTTTTTTTTCGGGACACTGAGTGCTCATGCACACGGACGTTTTAAAAAACTGGCTGCAAAGCTAGCTCCGATGCCTGGAAAAATCGTTGTTAAAAACGTGATTTTTACCGCGTTTTGCATTGGCGTTTTTGCGCGTTTTCCCGCGATTCGCGTTTTTACAGCTCTAACTCCACGCCACGGAATGCACTGGTCCTGGGTTTTTTTTACAGCTTAAAAACGCCTATGCCATTTGCAGCTCAAAAACGCCTAGGTGGGCATGAAGCCATAGACTAACATGGACAGCCGTTTTTAAGCTGCAAAAAAAGCTCAAAAAAGTGGCTGTAAAAACGTCCGTGTGCATGAGGCCTAAGTTTTGCACAATAACTAGGTCTACTTGAAAAGGTCTGCCCAACCAAAATATTTCTGTTTTTAGACAAAGTATTATGACTTGATTGTTGTGCATCTGGAGCACTTTACTGCCCAGGTCTGCACATCTGTTGCAATGACCATAAAGGAACCCAATATCCCTGTTGTATTCTAATTTACTGAGACTGCCAATCGAGAAGTGTAAACACCAATGTAAAACAGTATTTCTTATAACAAAATACTCCAGCAAAAGCTTTTTTTTTTAGACCTAGATAAGGTGGGCAGTGTTACAGGCGAGTTTCCCCCTCCCCCCATCACTGTCTGTATTCCTATGGGAAGATCTCCCTTGTCTTTTCAATGGCAGTAACCTGTCACCTTGACATACACAATGTCACCTGGGCATCTTAAATGCCTAAGTATTGAATGTGTCCCAGAGAATCATGGCAGCCGATATACACTTCCCACAATCCCCTCTAATAGGGCAGAAGGTCCAGTCACCTAACGTGACAAATAATCTTTCCGTGATGCAAAGCTGTGCCAACGTCTCGCCGAAGATTACAGAAGACCAGATTTTCCCTCTACAAATAAACCCAATCTTGTTTATTTAGGGCTCCAGCAAAATGTCGTTATTAGAAGATTAGACATTTTTGGCTAATGTGTGTTGCAAGTCGGCCCACACAGACAGATTAAGCTTTTCAGAGGCTGCAAAGTACGAGACGAGTCTGAGAGAAGACACAAAGATGTCCCGGTTTCCTCCCACAATGCAAAAACACTGCTAGGTTAATGGGCATTAGTGTGTAGATTGTAACTGCAGAGAAGGCAAAGCTCTCCAGACTTGTGACTGATTCGTCTTTCCATCAGTTTTGTGTAAATGATAGTTAAAGATCTTTTTTTAATTTTTATATTCACACAAAACACAAGCAAGGATGTATCCGATGACAGCCGAGTGGTGCTTTCAGCTACAAAAATATGTGCACATATTGAATCTTGGGATGATCAGGATGTAGATCAGGGATATGCAGTTAGCAGATCTCCAGCTGTTGCAAAACTACAAGTCCCATCATGCCTCTGGGTGCCATGCTTGTGGCTGTCAGAGTCTTGCTATGCATCATGGTACTTGTAGCTCTGCAACAGCTTGAGGTCCGCTAATTGCATATCCCTAATGTAGATCATTGCCCAGTAACCATACAAATAAAAAATGCAACTTCCGCTGAAATATTTGCCTCCCATCTTCCAGGTTGAAAGACACCCAGGGGTTGATTTACTAAAGCTGGAGAGTGAAAAATCTGGTGCGGCTCTGCATAGAAACCAATCAGCTTCAATTTTTTTTTTGTCAAAGCTTAATTGAACAACCTAGAAGCTGATTAGCTACCATGCACAGCTACACCACATTTTGCATTCCCCAGTATTAGTAAATCAACCCTCCAGTGTCAACCCACATCCTGGGGAGTACAGTTGTCACGGACCCGTCCCCTAGGAGGACACCACACTACAATGATGCAAGTGGATGGCACGGACATTTTAAAGTCAGTGGTGCTTTCTGAATCATTAATCATCAATGCCAAAGAAGACCCTTCATGACATGTAATGTGCCTGAAATTCAAAAATAAATCTGGTGCAGATGTAAATGGGCTTTAAAATGTTACTAAACCCAGGACCCTGCATGATATCTGGTCTCCCACAGTACACAGAACATGGAAATGCAAAAACAAAAAAAAAAAACAAAAAAAACTGCTAAATACCTTTTCTCATCAGCAGTTAGAGAAGTCATGTGACTTCCATCAGTGTCCAGCAGAGCACTGGTTAAACCTTGCAGGAGGAGTTTTTCTTTTCTCCCCCGATTGTCCTATGAGGCTGCAGGACCCCTGACTCTGTCTGGACAGTGTTGATTGGCCCTGTGCTGATCACATGCACCCTCCCCCCCAAAAAATAATAGCAATACACACGGAGCATGTGCAGCTTGCCCCCCAAGGCTCTGTTCTATCAGGTGATGGTTTGGAGACTGTGGAAGAAGGGGAGGATCAGAGAAGACAGGATCAAACCGCCTTTTTATACAATCCAGAGGATTAACCCCTTAGGTTCCACAGGGAGTATAATGAGCATGATTTACTGCATATACACAGTAATCTTCCTGTTGTGGGGTTAGCAACACTTAAACCGAGGCGGTATCAGGAGAAAATAAAATTAAGCTACATAATTATATCAGGACAATTGGATGACAAGTGTATACTGTATATCTGAATAGAACATGACATGCACACTACAAGCCGCTGTGACAAGTAACAAGTTTCACTTGGGCTTCTCTATACATCACAAAAGAGTTCCACTATGGCGGTCAGAGTACCTGGTTAGCCGCACACCTGTCTGACCTTCTTTGGCTGCTGACGGGGTAGAGAAATGTGGCTTTTGTGTTCAGTTCCACTCAATTGCTTCATTGTATACGAGGCAACAAGCCAATCCCCTCCCGGCTCCTATAGAGCCTTTATGCTACACCGACGTACCCAATACCCAGACACGTCACAACTTTTAAAGCTACATCTAGAAAGAAAATGTTTTTTTATAGTACACATGCCACTCTGCAGCAAACAATCTTAAAAGCTCTTCCCTATAGAGAGTGCATTGTTTCCAATCAGCCAGACCTGACGGGGTGAACAAGCCCAACTGTAAAATAACCAAACTACAGTGACCTACGTTTTTCTGCACTAGATAAATGGTCACAGCTAGGGCACATAGAAAACTATTGTTTTTAAGTATCCTGTTCACAGCACAATGCTGGTGTGATGTGCGATGAGCTGCGGTATGATGCATCATGTCTGCATTCTTCCACAACGCACTGCACACCACCAACACAGCCGTGCAGCGTTAAAAAAACGCAATGTGCATTGCATCACTCCTTGCCAGAGTCAACACTGACATTGGCTGCGCGGTAAAATACTGCGTTTTACTGTGCATGCTAGCATCAACCTAGCCAAAAGCAGCACTAATCAGAAAGAGCATACGTCATTAGCTAACATAGCTTTCCTTACGTATGCGAAACATTTACAAACTATACACAGAAAATAATATGTTCTTTGTATTATAAAGTGGAAATACAACCCACATTTTGCATGGATTTCCACACAATAAGACAGGGATCCTCAAACTACGGCCCTCCAGCTGTTGCAAAACTACACATCCCATGAGGCATTGTAAAACTCTGACATTCACAGACATGACTAGGCATGATGGGAATTGTAGTTTCTGAACAAATGGAGGGCCGTAATTTGAAGACCCATGCAATAAGACTTCAAACTCCCTTTGACTGTAAAAGCATGTAGTGAATTGCGAAATTACATTAAGTCCCACATCCAACACCCTGCCTCCTGCAACATCAAAGTAGACCTTCAATTTCCTAAAAAGTCATTTTGTTTTATTTACCCCTTTTTTTTCCTTCTATTACTGCTTCCTCGGGCCTGCCTTTCTCTAGGAGAGAATGACGTTCACTCTGCTCTGGCCCCCACTCCCAAGGATATCCATGTCACATATCCCAGGAGAAAAACTTGGAGAGCATCTAGAGGAGACTCCGTGGTGTGTCATCAGGGGACCAGCTACAAGAACCCGGAAGAGACAGCCGGCTCCAGATGACATAAGGAAAGAGGTTGGCGGCACAGGACCTGACATGTGGCAGCAGAGCAATAAATCACAGTAGGACATTTGAAATGTTATTTGAGCATAATCCAGCAAAAAACGTAGATGGGTTGAAATCAAAATGAATCCAAGAAGAAGGAGTTTAGGTTGCTCTGTGAGCTTCACTACCACCGATACATATGTTGCCAAGGCAGGTAGGAAAGAAGCTGTGATGAAGACTGTAGGCAAGTAGGCCTTGTCCTCTGTCGGACTAGGAGAATAAAAAATAATAAATAATGTTTTGATTATTCCAGCATACTCAGAATATTTCCATCAGTCTTGTTTTTCTCACGGTGGGAAATTAATGTAACGTAAAGAGGAAATGGACCTGAAACCCTCTGGCCTTGTTTTGGCTTAGGGAAAAAAAAAGAAGTTCCGATGGAAGGTTAGGCCTCCACCCTGAGTAAACTTTCCGAAGTGGAGCCTGCAGGAAGAGGCCAGGTCACCAGATCCCATGTACAAAAAACAGATTAACCGCCGTATTTACTGGGCTCTGCTTCTCTGAGCTGGCAGAGATCACCGCGGCCAAGAGGTAATACACAGGTGACCCGCTGTACTGTGCAAATTATTGCCAGGAGGCAGATTAAATCAAAACTCCAAACAAACAGATAAAATACGTCTACGTGCAGATGGCAACTTCCCTCACTCCCTACATTCCTGTCCCTTCTTATCATCAAAGATCTCAGATGGCACTGGCGCAAACTATCTACCCTATTTGACTTTGTTAAAGTGACAATATATCAGTGATACATCAAGATATAGAATGTTGTAGATTTGTCTCAGTCACATACCTACTGTGCCTAAATCTGTGTTATAGTTGTTTCTTATCTGTGCCTGAGAGTCTTTTATGCAATTTTATGCCCATACCCTTGCTACAGTCCTAAATAAAATAAAAAATTAAGATTCAGTGCAGTCAGTTTTGCGATTGAACTTTTTCTAATGTCGCAGAGCCAATCGCAGTAACAGTTTTTTTCTATTGCAGCTTTTTGTGTGACCAAATCCTTTATTGGTAAAAAAATGAGGATCACTGTAGATAGCCTATTGGAGGAAGAGAGCCCACAGAGGGCAACAGCCTTATGCCGGCCATACACGGTTCGAATTTCGAAAGAATTTTCTTTCGAAAATCGTATCTAAGAATTTTCGTATGAATTTCGCACCATTAGTGGGCTGCAGCAACAGCCGATTTTCGTGCAGAAATAAAATTTGAGGAATCGGACATGTTGGAAATTTTTAGAAAAACGAACGATTTTCTAATCAATGATGGGAGAATCGTGCGAGAAACGTAAGAAAATGTACGGAGATAAAAGAAAATGTACGGAGATAAAAGAAAATGTACGGAGAGAAAAGAAGATTCCCAGCCAAGAAAATTCTTTTCTGTAGCAACATGAGGTGAAATTGAAGGCTTGGTCGGCCGAATTTCGAAAATCAATGGTGGCATCATCGGATCACAAAAAAAACGAATTTTCTGATTTTGAAAAGAAAATTCGTTCGAAATTCGACCGTGTATGGCCTGCATTACTCTATATAGCCGAATGCCTGAAACCATACCTGTGTAAGGCAATGTGGTAAATCCCAGTTTACAGTGGATAAGTCAAGTAAGGTGAGCTCCCATACCTGCTCACCACAGTTTTTCTCTCTTTTTTTTATTAAACTGCCACCATCTGATCAAACAAAAAGTTACATGTAGACAGCAGCCGAACTCCTCCAAAACATATTTTTTCTTTTTTTGCTTCCGTTTAACTGGGATTTCTTTTTAAAGAATATATGGTCTTGTTGCTAATCCACAATTGTGCCATAATGAATTTCAATTTACAAAAAATGTCTACCGACAACTAAACAAGCTCTGGCAGATTCAGCTCACAATAGATTTGGCGTCTTGATACTCCCTGGTAACAGCTGGTAAATATTTCACGTTGTCCAACAACAGACAAACCAGCCAGACAACAAAGACAATACCGCCATAACCACAGGCAACAGGAGATGGATGAATGCCAGGATGAATCAGAATATCTGCATTGTACAGCGCTCAGAAATATCATTATGTCATTGCTGAGCCCTGTAGTGATGAAGGGGATCAGAGGATGAAGTATGGTGTCCAGCAGGGGACACAGGTGTCTGATATTCCTGGAAGTCTTCAATACTAAAAGAGTCTGACCAAGGCTGTTATGCCGGAGTGTAGAGGAGGCAAGGAGACCGAAGCCACTGGAGAGGTCTGTGTGCTATGCTAGTCATGCCGATCTCTTTGTATCATTGACCCAGAACAGACTATACATGCTGTTTGCTTGTTCTGGGTCACGGACAGATGAAAAGTATTTAAGCTATTTACGGGCAGGAAACACGCATCTCAAAAAGACACTGTCACCTTACCTTTTCAGGATAAAGGAGACCCACCCATAACTAACTTGTCAGCTTCCTGATGTTCTACCTTCTGTTCTAGCTGGCACCAGAGTGCCCAGTTCCAGATGGCATCAGACTTCAAGAGAAGTGGTCACATCACTCCCTGCGTTATACGACAGTGCTTGGACCTAGCTGCTAAACCCAAGAGGTCACATGAGTCTCCTACCAGGTGGCACTCAGTATTTTTACTGGCCAAGGCAGAGGAAGGAGCGGGCAGTGGAACACTGGCCAAATAAGCATCAGTCGGTGAAGGGCTGGCATTGTCACTTTGATCTGAATGAGCAAGGTGACAATGTCGCCTTTGGAAGGCCACCGATGACAACCCCCATATTCATTTCAGACAGTTTGGGAACATGTTCCTAGCATTCAACCTGTACAGCTAAAAGTCTTGCGCAGTAATTCCCTATGAGTGCTGGGAATCTAAGCAGTTCAGTGTGCAGGTAGTCTGAGTTTGCATATGAAATGTATAGGCTGACCTGGAGTACACCTTTACTACAGCATACTGCAAAATGTAAATGTTACACTTTTGCACACTGATGAATTGAATCCTTCACAAAAGAGAAGCTCGGAAGCCTGGCACAACCATCAGAACTATGCTAGTGACGTAGCCCGAGTAAATTTAGGAACCGTTTGAATGACAGGAGGCTTAGTGTAATAAACACACAGGTGTGCTCCAACAAACTGACTCACAAAACAATGCACCGGTGACAGGTGAGGTGACAACACTGACGCAGCTGATAAATACAGAATAAACAGACAGTTGGAGAGCCTTATCCCAAGGCTGGCTTGGTACATGTGCTACTATTCTAGAACTTTAATGACCCCCCCATATGGGCAATACAAGTAATCGACCCAGCTTTTTCCAACAAATCAGATACTGATGGTTTTTCACAAAAAATTCCAATCCTTTTTGGTAGATTTGCTGAACTTTTTCCAGTAAGCTGAAATCTGATTGGTTACTGAACATTGCAATTAGGAACTTTGATAAATTATTCGGCACATTATCTATAAAAGTCTATGAAGTAGGCGCACCTCCCGAAACCCTGGAAAAAAAGAAAAAGAAAAAAGGGGGACATTGTAGTGCCATCAGAATTGTCCGTTTGTCCCCTCTTGGCTTTAAACATGGCTGCTCTTCATAAACCAAGTTCAGATTTTACTATATGAAAAGCAGCCATGGCTGCAACCTCAGCAATCTCTCACAAATTCCCAGTACTAATGGTGTGCAGTTCTCCAGCTCTACCGTGTCACAGTGTTGTGTATAAACTTGGCCAGCTGATAAGAAATTTCCATACACAAAGGCCTAGCAGCCACCAGACAGTTCAGGAAAACACTTTAGCTCCAGAACTTAATGATTACTTAACACAGACGTCATCACAATTCAATATTTACTTATAACAACACACACCTAGGTGGGAGGGCCTGCCCCTTCCGAGGTCTTCAGGAACTGGCGTGAACTTTGGCAAACACAATCGCACAAAAGGTGCCTTTGGAGCATACTGAAAAGAACTTGCCATTCACTTTGCTGGACCTTGACTGCGGAAATCTCCTAAAGCACAACTAGAATTGTAGGTTCGTCAAGGCAGCAAAAGTAAGGAGGGGGGGTACGCTTTAGGTGTATACAGCTTCCCTATAGCCAAAACTAAAAGTTGGTCAGCCAAGACACATAGTGGCAAAGCTACCAACTGTCATAAACCAAATGCCTCTGTCCATCAATCCTTATTAAATGTCCTTCCTAACTCTTGGGGTGGCATCTGTATAATCCATGGTGGTCAACTTTGCTGATCTAGTGGGGTCTCAAAGAGAATGTATGGATACATAAAACCATGAAAGACTGGAAACATGCTACGGAAGATGGTCAAAGACTGAATATGTTGTAGGAGTTGTTGGAGAAAGGAGACGTGCTTCAAAAGTGTCAGACTGGAGGCATATTACATGACATTGCCATCACTGCCATCCCTTTAGCGATGCTTCCACATTTGTGATCCCTATAGCCTACTTAAGACAGCCATAGACTGACTGAATCTCAGACAGTTCCTGCTGAACCATTGGAACCATGTAGGGGCAGGCTGAATATACCCAAGTTGATCGATCCCTGCTGGATTTTACATGCCATTATTGCAAGCAGCTGTCTTCTCCCAATGAAGACAGCTTCTCCCGCCAGAAGAACACAGTGGCTTGGCGGGAGGGAATCCCCTTTCAACACTGACTGTCTTTATGGGGAAATCAAGCAATTTTTTTTTAACTTTGCAACCACTGAGAAATTCGCTCCATGGCCAGCCTTAAAGTGGAACGTCACGCTGATAGCATGAGTAAATAGATAGGAAAGTATATCAGATTTACTTTCTGGTTTCTTGAGATCACACATCTCATGAGTCTTCAGAAGGAGAGAAGGAGGAGATTTCTTAGCCAAGCACACCCTCTTCCATGCATGCTTGAGCCAAGGGTAGATGGATTCCAGGAAGCAAATGCAACATGAATCATCTGCCCTTACTCAAGATGGCCATGGCCAGAAATGCTAGGGGGGTGTTTTTCAAAGTGTTTTTTTTTTCCAACATAATAAAAGCATAGAGACATCAATGGATGGATGGATGGATGAATGGATTGATTGGTGGGTGGGGGAGTTTACGTTGAATATTAAAAATGAATACGTGTTTTTGGTTTGTGCTGCTCAGATGCAGTGAAGGTCTGCTTTAAAATTATGTGTGTCAGATGCATTAAAAAAAAGCAGGCATCTCCAAACTTTCTAAACAAAGAACCAGTTTACTGCTGTCCTTGAGACTTTAGGGGGGCTGGACTGTAGGTATTGGGAGTAGAAAAAGGTCCCAACCTCCGGGGGGGGGGGGGGGGGGGATAATGCCCCATATTTTATTTTAGTGGGAGTAGTTGTACCCCATCATTGGTGTCATTGGGCCCCATTGTTAAAGTCATTGGGAGGAATTATGCCCCATTGTTGGTGTCATTGGGAGAAATAGTGCCCAAGGGGTCAAATAAAAACAAGCAAAGGGCCGCATCTGGCCCCTGGGCTGCAGTTTGGAGACCACTGCATTAAAAGATTGGAGGGTAATAAAAATGTAAAAAAGAAAAACGGGATGAATAGAAGAGAAAAGAAAAAAAGCAAAGAGTGTGAAAAAAAAAAAACTAAACCTTTAACTACTAGCTCCTAGTCTACAGTAAGCACCTAGGTAAAAAAACAACACACTACTGTTGGATAGGGTACTGAACCCAGTGCAGGAAGTGCCAAAGGGCTGTATATCCAAAGATGTAGATAAAATTATTATTTAACTGCCAAAGTTTTTGTTTTCGGCACTCAACATTGCATCAGTCTTTCAGATAACTAAATTGGTTAATTTTCGAAGTTAAAAGGGGTTATAGAATGCATTAAGGTGAAAAAACATCTGACAATACTGGCCCCCTCAGCCCCCCCATTATACCTACCTCACCCCTCGAAAGTCCTGCGCACGTCCCCGACATCCTCTTTCCCATTCAGCCTGACCACTGATTGGTTACAGTGGATGGATTGAAAGCAGCACAGCCATTGGCTCGCGCTGTCAATCACATCCAATGATGCGGCGCGCCGGGGGGGGGGGGGCGGGGCCGAGTGATACAGCAAGAGGCTATAGCCGCTTGCTGTATCACGGGAGCATGCCCGCAAACACTCCACATCATGCGAGGGAGCTCACGTGAAGTTGTGGAGTCCTTGCGGGAGGGAGCCAAGACAGCCGCCGAGGGACCCCAGAAGAGCAGGTTCGGGGCCACTCTGGGCAAAACGAGCTGCACAGTGGAGGTAAGTATAATATGTTTTTTTTTTTTTTTTTTAAATAACAAATTCCTTTACAACCCCTTTAATATAAAAGAAGCGTTGGTGAAAAAAGCTCCAGAAAGTTTAAATCATCATTCCTGTGTTTCAATTAGTCATAGTCCACTAGACTGCAGAAGAGATATGCCAATTGACTAAATATTCTGTAGAAGGTATCCCTCGTTCCCAGCTCAGAAGGTTCAAGTTTGGGGGGGGAAGGGGAAGGACATGAATGAATAAAATTACAAGAGATATGAAAAGTCCTCAGAATGGAAAGAGAGTTGCCAAGGCTCCAGATGGTGCAGTTCCATCAAAGGACGGACAGATGTTCCAATACACTATCTCCATCAGCATGATGTAATGGATAGGTGGACCCAGACCCAGTATTTTTCAGGGTCATGCGTTAGAATGAAGAAAAAATGTGTCTTATTAGACTGATACACTTTGATTTGTCCACTGAGGACAGTATGCAGGCTTTTATACAAACACGGTAGGAATATGAACATCCAGCATGACCCAACAGGAAGTATAGAATACTTGGAATATAGTGCCACGTGGCCAACAACAGATGCTTTGGGAAGACCAATTTACAACAGGTGAATCACTGTCACCAGAACATCAGAAGGAGGCAGTTAGTTCATTAATGATCATAAAACAGGAAGTCGGCACTTAATTGACAATCTGATGCATAGATTAGTCAGAAAGAAAAATGTACATAAACAAAATTATCTGCTAGAGAAAGCACAACGGGAAATGATCAACTCCGATGTACAAAACATGTATTTAATAGAAGGCAATTCAGTGATGTCATTTATAGAAAAACATTCCTAAGAACACTCACGGATCGATATACCATGTCCTTAGAATTTCAAAGTGGATCTTTAAAATGAAGAGGGTTTAGTGATGAGCTATATTATGTTTCCCTATATACAAAATTGGGAAGAGTTACAACCGGTCATATTTTTTATTGCCGTCTAATGTCTATGAGCCTACTTGAAAGTTTTTTCCTCGCTTTCGATTTAATATACATCAAAATAAGAAAAGGAAAACAACCCAACTGGGACACAAAAGGCAATAATACACAAGGACTGGACAAAATTATGGAAACAAGTATGGTAAAAACAAAATGGTTACCCTTGATGTTAGACGGCCTTTGGCATCCAAGACGGCCTGAATTCTCCAAGGAATTGACAAATATAAAAAAAAGTCTTGGATGGTGGATAATGAAATTCAATAGGGATCTGATGCTACTCTTGATGCAAAAAATTTGGATCATCAGGATGAGCTCTGGCGTGTGCGCAACTCCATGTGCCCACGCCCGCCAGGAAGCTGACACTCCACAGAGCTAATCACAAGCAGTGACATTTCCTGATCTCTGCAGCTGCGGATCGGGAAATGTCTCACTGCCTGTGATTAGCGCTGCAGAGTGTCAGCTTCCTGGGGGGCGCGGGCACATGGAGTTGCGCACACGCCTGAGCTCATCCTTAATCCTGTGCAATGTCTCATTCAGTTGGCTGCACTTCTGCTTATCAGACGACGGTTTTCCTGGAAACTGTATATGCTGTCATAACCTTTGATGCTGTACTTTGCGACACTGCAAATAAATTGGCAACTTCAGTCATAGAGGCACCAGCTAAAGGGGCACCAATTTGCTCTCTGAGACTCAGTGAGCTCTGACATGAGTCTGCCTTACTAGCAGTGTATGGAGCAAATGACAAAAGTGAGGTTTCCCATTTATTAGCTAGGCAAATGTTCCAGCAGTTCTGCTTTCAAAGCAAAACATGTCGTCAACATTCACGCCTGCAAATTATGTAGCTTTTCCATATTTTTGTCCAACCCCTGTATTTTCTACTAGTTTGGAGATTAATTTAATCTAGGGCTTGTTAGAGGATAGGTCCAAGCATTCTCTCATCCCATCTACAGCCATAAGAACCCCAAATCTCCCTATATAGGCCTTAGTATTCACCCTTTAGTAAGCAGATCTGCTTGGAAAACTGCTCAGGGTAGTGATGGCAATGTGAGCCTGGCTCTACTTCAGCTTTTGCCACCTCTGGCTCATCTCATCCAGCACCTCTACCTAAGATACCTGGCTGCCCCAGAGAACGAAGCGGACCCTCTTGTGCACCACAAAGTGAAGGACAGTAGCTTCGCCCCTCCCACCTTTCACCAGGGACATTGATGGAACCTTGCCAGCTAGATATACTGAAGTGAAGGACAGCAGGGCCAAGCAGCGGAGAACTCTTTTCTGATCAGCTACATTGAACCAATAGCTATTGGTTCAGTCGGGCTGCCATTGCTTTGGTCCAATTGCTCCTCCTGTTGATTTCCAGTGTTGCTAAGTGACCATTAGAACACTTACCAGCTCTTACAGAATGGTAACTGGCACTGGTCCTTGGAGAACCAGTGCCAGGAGGAACCGATATGCAGTCCCAGTGCTTTCTAGCACAAAAAAAAAAAAAAGACCTAATTAAAAGGTCAGGTTGTCCTCCTTACTGACATCACCAGTTTCCGGTAAATAGGCTGCATTCTCAGTATTGTCACCAGTCCCTAGAGAATGGATAGACTGTATTCTGATTGTTGTCACCAGTCCCTAGTGAAAAGTTAGGCTGCATTGTCAGTGTTGCCACTTGTTAGTAAATGGATAGACTGCATGCTCTTAAAAAAAAATTATTCCCCCCCCCAGGCAAAAATATATACAAAAAAAAAAAAGTTGAAAAAGCGAAATAAGCCTGTTAAAGTGAACATAAGAAAACCCGGTTCACCTATGACCTCACAATGGGGGCCTTCAAATCAGAACTGGACATCACCTTTTTTCAAAGAAATTAGCTCCACCCACATTAAAATGATTGCATACCAATCCCACACCCTGAGAGGCGCTGTGTGCTGAATTATTGAGAAGGAATCACATCTCATTTCAGGGCCTGTGTCTAGCAGAATGACCTTTCACCCCTTGCTTATCAATTATTCCTGGCCGGTCTGCAAACGAAACCCGCACTGCCACTTTATCTGACTACCTGGAGATACTGAAAGTGAGAGGAGTAGGAGATGCTGTGTGTTTACTGCAAAGGATTGGCTGCAGCTCTCCACCAGGCTAGATCCCTTAAACATACCTGGTCACCCAACAAGACCACGCCGAGTCGAAAAAAAATATTTTAAATAGACAAAGTAGGACATTGCTGCTGGAATCCCTAACTACTCCTTTATCTTGCAATGGCGGGGAAGCATACATTAAAGAACCTGGCACCTTCTTAAACTAAGCTAAACTGATCTTCGCTCTACAATTAAACCAAACCGTATGATGAGACAGCTTTTAGAAAAGAGTTACCAGCCAGGATTCCTCTTGCACGATGAGAGATTATTATTATTATTCAGGTTTTATATATATAGTGCCAACAGTTTGCGCAGCGCTTTACAACATGAACTTTAATATTTGTTCACCATTAATGACGAGTCATAACTCAAACCCCCACCATTGGAGACTTAACCTGTCTAGTTTAAATTGCTCTTTGTGGAAAGAGAATACAATAATATATAAATAAAAATTTATATTATATATATATATATATATATATATATATATATATATATATATATACATACACATACACATACATACATACATACACACACTAATAATAAATATTTATATTATATTTTTTAGGGCGGTTACTGATTAAGCGTTTTTTTGTTAATCGAACACGAAAATTTTAAATCGATTAATCGACTAATTTCGATTAATTAGAACGCACATACAGATCCAACTACTTTTAGCTGATCTCCTTGCATTGCAACTCTGCATTAGTCAGTGGTAAATGTGGTATACACTATATACAATCACCTGACACTAGTTAGTTTCCACAATCCATGACTTAACTTCACAGTTCACACAAATAAGTTTTAAATTCAAACTGTAGCACTGACGCAAGTAATTTTTTTTCCACAGTAGGCGACAATCCCTCCACCTCCGGCCTAACTAATCACTCTCACCTTATGACATGGAACCCTGTGCAAACAGGTGGTCATGCAAGCGGGTATCAAAAGGGTTAACACGGACCATAAACTTCTCTCACGTCTCCTTAGATCTCAGCAAGGACACCAGGTCATGGGTAGAAAGAAAAGATCTAAGTGCTCACCGCTTAAGTGTAAGATTTAATTTCTGTGTTCATACACAAACTACTCGCATAAAGATGATAAAAACACAGTATGTACAGCTGACAATCCTATTAGTTCCATAGGGCAGCAGTGGGTGACGTCACGTGTAGCTCCTCCCCCATGCGTGTTACGTTCAATCAGAACTTTGAAGTCACTGGACTCCTCCCTCCCCTTCCCTTCATAGCAGACAGAGGCACTTGGGGGGAAGAGGGGAGGAGTCCGGTGACGTCGATGTCCGTGATGTCACCGGATCTCCGACGGAACTCCCTGAAGACCCAGAAGCCGGCGGAGAGGAGAGTACCGATCAAAACATCGATCCAAAAAAATGTATCGATTAACCGAGGAATTAATCTTTACATTTCCACAGCCCTAAATGTATGCATACATATACACACACAGTATATCTCCATCTGTCTAGATATATCTCTACATAAAAAGTACCTGTCACTGCCCAACGCTATCCCAAGAGGGCTTGTGATATCAATAGAGTCAAATAAAATAAAATTGTTTTTAAGCATCCCTGTCCCCCTGCGCAAAAACGTAGAAGCAAATGCACCAGACATGAGGTATTGCCGCAGACACCAAAGTGACAGCAATACTTCTATGCCATAATTCACAATTAACTCTAAACTGATAACCTGTAAAGACCTTTAAGACCTCGTCTATGAACAATTTTAGGTAGGAAAGTTGCCATTTCACAGGTGTGCACAAGTTTAAATCTTAAAAAAAAACAGGGCATTCTATTGTACTTGTGTGCACTAAAACTCATTCAAAGTAGATTTTCTTCTAAAAATGTACATTTGATGAACGGCTGCACAGATATCGTGCAAAATAAAAAATTGCAACAGCCACTATTCTATTCTCCAGGGGCTCTGCTTTCAGAAAATATAAAATGCTTGGGTGCCCTAAATCATTTTCTAGCAAAAATAAAAATGCAGATTTTAATTGTAATTATTTTAATTACATGCTGCAGTTTTAAAAGGATTCAAAATATTTGAAACTCCTTTAGGGCAACTTTTGTCGCTTTTTTTGCCAAAGCTCCTCAACTGAACTCCATGAAAGCCTAGGTGTCCATGTACACACTGGCTTTTACAAGAGTTTAGGCGCTGCTGCAGTAAGGCCCCTTTCACACTGGGCAGTTTTCAGGCGCTACAGTGCTAAAAATAGCGCCTGTGCAGTGCCTGAAAAAACCGCCCCCTTTCACTCCAGTGAAAACTGGAGCGGTGTGCTGGCAGGACGGTGAAAAAAAGTCCTGCTAGCCGCATCTTTGGAGCGGTGAAGGAGCGGAAATCAATGGGGCCGTGCGGCTATACCGCCGGCAAAGCGCCGCTACAGCGGCCCTTTGCAGGCGGTTTTAACCCTTTTTCGGCCACTAGCGGGGGTTAAAACCACCATGCTAACGGCCGCATACCGCCACTAAAACGACGGTAAAGCTCTGCTAGAAATAGCGGCGCTTTACCGCCGACGCCCGTCAGAGTTCAAGATAGGAACGTCAACATAGTCTGTATATACATGAGCCTTTAGGCTCCATGCACACTGGCGTTTTTTTTAAGCTCCTAGATGCTGTTATTAGTATTTTTGTCTGCTCCTACAAGCTAAATAGTGTTATCCT
The DNA here is from genome assembly GCF_037356315.1 of Lithobates pipiens. Taxonomy (NCBI): domain Eukaryota; kingdom Metazoa; phylum Chordata; class Amphibia; order Anura; family Ranidae; genus Lithobates; species Lithobates pipiens. The sequence continues at coordinate 123,853,283 of NW_027507685.1, read as the reverse complement.
ATGTGTCCATGCACACTACTTGAGGTAATTAACGTTTAAGCTTTAGCGTCTAGGAGCTGAAAAAAACATTTGTTTTTGTAGTTTCTTGGTGGGTTTTCCCAGCAGAGAAAAAAAAAACCGCTGAAAGCACCCAAGGCTTCATGTACACGGGATGTTTTTATAACCTCTCCTAAACGATTTAACTTGACAGATAGTAACCCACATTTAACCACTTCAGCCCCGGTAGATTTGGCTGCAGAATGACGGGCCCATTTTCTGCAATTCAGCACTGCGCTGCTTTAACAGACAATTGTGCGGTAGTGCAACGCTGCACCCAAACAAAATTGACGTCCTTTTACTCCCACAAATAAAGCTTTTTTTTTGTGGAATTGGATCGCCTCTGCGTTTTTAATTTTTTGTGTTCTAAACAAAAAAGGGAGTGACAATTTTGAAAAAAATAAATAAAAAACACACACACACACACACAAATATGTTGTACTTTTTGCTATAATAAATATACCTTTTTTTTTTAAAAAAAGCTAAATTTTTCTCAGTTTAGGCCAATATGTATTCTTCTACATATTTTTGGTAAAATCACAAAAAGCGTATATTGACTGGTTTGCGCAAAAGTTATAGCATCTACAAAATAAGGGATAGATTTATAGCATTTCTATTTTTTTTTATTTTTTTTTTACTAGTAATGGCGGCCATCTGCGATTTTTATCATGACTGCGACATTATGGCGGACACATCAGACAATTTTGACACATTTTTGGGACCACTGGCATTTAAACAGTGATCAGTGCTATAAAAATGCATTGAATAGTGTATTAATGTCACTGGCAGTGAAGGGGTTAACACTAGGGGCGATCAAGGGGTTAACTGTGTTCCCTAGGAGGTGATTCTAACTGAAGGGGGAGGGGACTGACTGGAGGAAGTGACAGATCGTGGTTCCTAGCTAATAGGAACACACGATCTGTCACTCCTGTCAGAACAGAACAGGGAAGTGTGTGTTTATAAACACTCGTCCTGGTTCTGTGTCTCCTGCTCACGATCGCTCGTGGCCAGTGGTTATCGTGACCGTCGGCCACGAGCATCGGCACTCCAGCTGTGCGGCATGCATGCTATCCATATCCCGCAAGCCGACGTATAGCTACAATGGTCCGTGGGATCGTGCCGACCTGCCGCAGTATAAGGACGGTGGATGGTTGGCAAGTGGTTAAAATGTCTGTTTTGCTGTGTTTACAAGCATTTTGTTTTTCAAATAGCCAAAAATTTAAAATGCCTGTAAACAAAACGTGGCTAAACGCGAGTTACCGCGTTTAGCGCTTGAAATGCCTGTAAACTCAGCTTCTGAACGCATTTTTATGCATTCCAAAAAAAAAAAAAGCCTCTAAACTCAACTGCCTAGAAACGACTGTAAACAATCCTGTGTACATGTACAGATAAGATGACAGAGGAGAGTAGAGGGGCAGCTGGCAAAAACTCTCAACTGATCCTAAATGCCAAATTTACCAGCAGCATTGCATGCACATGAGGCCTAAAACGCTACTTTTGATCTTTTTATTAAAGGAACTACAAATAATGCTAATAAAACGCTTCTATAAAAAAATAAAAAATAAAAAAGTAAGTTATTACCAGCATTTTTGTAGCTTGGTGGTGGTATTGTGCATGGCGTTCCCCCTTTAAAATAGAAGTGACAGGTTTTTCTTCTGGGTTTACACAAAAATATAACCTATTGTGATTCTGTACAATTTGTTCAGGAATATAGCTTGGGGGAAAAAAATGAAAATAAGTGAAGTTGCAGCCAAAGCATTCTTCTTGTAGCAGGGGTGTCTTTTCACCTCTGACTAAAGCCGTCAGTGTTTTCCGCTCATCATACACATCCTTGGAGGAAGCTGGCTGATGTTAGACAAGGAAAATGTAGGACATGAACACGTTAGCGGATGGCGCGTTGATGCTCTTGGCACGGTCGCACTCAGCTGTGTTACATGAACACACGTTAGCGGATGGCGTTGATGCTTTTGGCACGGTCGCACTCAGCCGTGTTGAAGGGAAGAGACTATTCATTGAACAAGTGTCTTTATGTCCCTCTCACAAGTAGTTCTTTCTTTGCTTCCAGGCCAGAATGTCATCATCTCTTATCTCCACTGACAGCAGACAGTCCTAGCCACTCATCCTTGTGGGGAGAGATCAAGAGAAAAAAAAGGAGGAGAGGAAGGAGGAAGGGGGAAGAGGAGGAAGGAGAGAAGGAAGGAAGGAAGGAAGGAGGGAAGGAAGGAAGGAGGGAAGGAAGGAAGGAGGGAGAGAAGAAGGAGGGAGAGAAGAAGGAGGGAGAGAAGAAGGAGGGAGAGAAGAAGGAGGGAGAGAAGAAGGAGGGAGAGAAGAAGGAGGGAGAGAAGAAGGAGGGAGAGAAGAAGGAGGGAGAGAAGAAGGAGGGAGAGAAGAAGGAGGGAGAGAAGAAGGAGGGAGAGAAGAAGGAGGGAGAGAAGGAGAGAGGGCGAGAGGGAGAGAGGGAGGAGGAGGGAGGAGGAGGGAGGAGGAGAGAGGAGGAGAGAGGAGGAGGGAGGAGGAGGGAGGAGGAGGGAGGAGGAGGGAGGAGGAGGAAGGAGGAAGGAGGAGGGAGGAGGGAGGAGGGAGGAGGGAGGAGGGAGGAGGGAGGAAGGAGGAGGGAGGAGGGAGGAAGGAGGAAGGAGGAGGGAGGAGGGAGGGAGGGAGGGAGGGAGGGAGGAAGGAAGGAAGGAAGGAAGGAAGGAAGGAAGGAAGGAAGGAAGGAAGGAGGAGGGAGGAGGAAGGAAGGAGATCTATCTCCAGGTACAGCTCATCTGGGGGGCTGTGAGAGACCCCAATTTGGTTGGGTACTTGTATTGACACTTACATTTTAACCAATTTTTCAATTAAAATGCATCTAAACCCAAACAAAGTAATACGGTGGATTACCAGTACTTAGATTCTCTCTCACCACCCAGCCTGAGTACTTTGAGGGAGAACTATTAGTTCACAGAAGAAAGATAACATGGTTTGTGTTTTTAGTTAATCTCACATGAAGTGACAGACAAAATGCATTTCTGTAAAGAACATTCATTTTCTGTTCTTAGGCCGGTCATACATGATACAAATTTCTTTCCTGCAACCAGAAATTTGCACGATTTCCCCATCAACACAGATAGTGCCGACAAGGAAATCATCACTTGTCTTCGCCCAGCAGGGGGGAGTTGTCCCCACCAGGAGAAGACCGTGATCATCGCTAGTGGCTTTAGCAGATGCTAGCGATAATCAAGAGATGATCCAGAAGGCTGGCTGTACTCAAGTTGATCGATCAACTTGGTACATTTAGCCTGCCCATTAACGGTTTGAATTTCGAATGAAGAGTCGAACTTTGTATGGCCAGCCTTAGTCTGAAAATTAAAAAGTAATGCAGTCACTGCATCTATGGATCGGTAAACTGTCATTTATGACAATTTGGTTTCTGGATTTTGACAACCTCTGAAATAACTGCGGGGATTACCTGGCACCTTGTCCAAGAAATGTGACTGCCCGTTATTTCAAAGAGGTTGGCCATGAAGGGGCATCAGCTCAGGAGAGCAGGAAGTATAGGAGGTCACCATCCTAAAAAGGGTGTCCCTGTTCCATCAGAATCATCAATGCCAGGGGGACACACAGGTATCTGTCATTTTGGCAATTGAATTTCCAAGCCGACTTTTCTCTTTTACATTCCAACTTGGAGATGGTAAAAATGACCCTGATACACACAAACAGTCCAGTAACTGGTGTGCGCCAACATATGGCACAATAATCAGGACAGAACAATGACTCAATGGGTATAATTTTCCATTTACAGAGCATGGGCAGAGTGACAGTCTCTTAAAACCTGTTACAAAAACCTTTGTCTGTGTGCTCATGCAAAAACCACCTTGTCAGTTTTGGAGGTTAAAATGAACCAACGGCCCCATGGATTACAAGGTTGATCACCTAATAAAAAGGTAAGTACACCTGATAAATTGGTGTCATAAAAAGGAACAAGCACTCAGACCGACATGACCACAGAACTGCCATAAGGCCTCATACACCCAGGATGTTCTTTTTCATCCCCTGAATGTCTCTGCCCCTGTGGCAGGAAAAAAAAAAAACACACAGGTAAAAAAAATGCGCCTAAAGCCACCATTTATGCAGGCATTTAAGCATGTCAAGTGTTTGGGTGTTCATGGATGTCATTTTTTTTAGCCTCTAAAAATATTCCTCTAATATGCCTGTAAATTCCTTGGAGCCGATGAGTGGGACCTGATGTTCGCCTGCACACTGATCGTTTTGTACACAGGCAGAATGGCGATCTGCCAATGTAAACAAGGCAGATTGCCATTCTGACAGTACAGAAGGTATGGACAGTGCACATTTTTAGCACTGATTTAGCACTGTATTAGTGTCACTGGTTCCCAAAAAAGTGTCAGTGTCCGTTTTGCCCACCGAAATATCTCAGGCACGCTATAAGTCACTGATCGCCGCCTTCACTAGGAAAAAAAAAAAAAAAAAAAAAAAAAAAAAAAACACACACAACAATATATCCCATTGTTTGTAGACCTTATAACTTTTGTGCAAACTAATCAATATATGCTTATTGGATTTTTTTTTTACCAAAAATATGTAGCAGAATACATATTGGCCCAAACTGATGAAGAAATTCGATTTTTTTTACATTTTTATTAGATATGTTTTATAGCAAGAAGTAAAAAAAATTTTTTCTCCCCCAAAATGGTCGGTTTTTGTTTATTGAAAAAAATTTAAAAAAAATAAAAAATAAAAAAAAACACAGAGAGGTGATCAAATACCACCAAAAGAAAATCTCTATTTGTGGGGGGGTGGAACGGAACACACATTTAAAAAATAAAATAAAAAAAACCCCACTGCCCTGTGTACATAAGCATAGGAAACAGTAGGCCTGTGCCTATGGGCACCAAAGAAGCAGCTTCTCTCTACACGGTTGTTACAGTTTTTCCCAATCATCAGCAGAAATACAGTCGTGTCATATGATCTTATTTATACATCAGAATAGTCCAAGCCAGGTTCATTGAAAAAAAAAAAAAAAATTTCCTTTAACAGTGGTGATCCTGGCTTGGGGGGTTTACTTAGAATAGCAGAGGTTGTGAGCCTACAGGCCGCAGTTAAAATCCACCCCGGTCTCTGCAGCTCATTAAACAGCATAATACCAGTTTTAGCTGGAGGGATCAATAATTTCAAGTTCTACAGCTCCAGTTATTAAATACATATTAAGTGTACTTCAATCTGCCTGACCTATTTAAATGAAAAATGGCAAGAATGGTAGGAATGTGCGAGCCGGGTCATGTTCCCAGGGTCTGGATGCCAGGCAACTCAGAGGCAATCACACCGAGATGTACTGAAAGACCACTTAGAGGGACTCAGGAATGGATTATCCAATAAGGCGGCACAAGGACCGGCGAGGATGGGCAACACACAATCAGGTTCCTTTCACATATCAGGGTTTAGAATCACACTCTTAAGGGCATTTTGAATGCTTGGCATGTGCTGCAATGGAGTCATTTTTAGGTGTTGCTCGAGGACCAACTCCAAGCACAAGGAAAGGGGTAAAAAAAAAAAAAAAAAACCCTTGTAGCGGGGCACCAACACTGAAAGGGTTAACTGCTCGTTAAAGCTAATCTCCATGTTTAATGACCCGTTAAATAGCTTTTGGGCCAAGCTGGCCAAATGAACTACTTACTGCACTAACAGTTGCACTTGCTGAGTGCTGCGTTTTAACGGTATGCAGCCTCAGCTCAGTGTTCTGCAATTCCTCTAATTGGTTGGGGTGGACAGGTGACATCACGATCTCTTTCACAGCCAATCAAAAGGAAGCTATTAGTTCATATCATACAAAGCTTTCCATGAATGAATGAGCGGCGCTCAGCCAATTTTGTTCTGGGAGTGAGATGGGCACTTTAAGACCCCTTTCACAACGAGGCGTTTTGCAGGCACTATAGCGTTAGAAATAGCGCCTGCAATCCGCCCTGAAAAAGCTGCACCATTGTCTGCAGTCTGAAAGCCCGAGGGCTTTCACACTACAGCAGCGCGCTGGCAGGACGTCAGGGAAAAGTCCTGCCAGAAGCTTCTTTGGAGCGGTGAAGGAGCGGTGTGTTTACCGCTCCTCCACCGCTGCTCCCCATTGAAATCAATGGGGCAGCACTGTAATACCACCGGCAAAACGCCGCTATTGCGAAAAAAAATTGTGAAAGGGGTTTAAAAGCATGAGCATATCTCGCGGACACAAGAACTCCCCAATGGAAACCAACAGCAATAGAAAGTTTAGGCTTCTAACCATTTTACTGAAGACTAAAAAAAAAAAAAAAAAAATTTTGCCTGGAGTTAGAATTTAAAGTACTTATGTATTACTGCATGTGGATTAAGCACTTTGAAAACCATACAAAAAACAAATGCCTATTCAAAGAACACAAATACAACAAATCATTGATCAGGATTAGGGATGAGCTCAGTGTTCGACTCGAACATCAGCCGTTCGTTGAATTCAGAATTCAGAACTTTGTGGACCGTTCGCACCAAATTTGTGTGGCACGAACAGCCCACAATGCACTACGCCATCGCAGTGCACTGCTGGCTCATGATTGGCCAAGCATGCACTGTGACCCCACATGCTTGGCCAATCACAGCGCCAGCAGCAAGGAGAGCCATAATTGGTCACAGGCAGGATGCATGTGGCCAATTATAGCTCAGGGAGTTTAGTACACGCCCCACAATATATTGTGTAGTGTGCTCCGGCGTGCTGGGAAAAAGCAAGATAGGCAGGGACAGTGTGTTCTTTTCTCAGGCATCTTCAGGAGTTAAAATGGGTGTTGTGTGCCTCCAGCACAGTATACACCTAAAGATACCCCTTATTGCTGGTGTTGTCTGTATCTTGCATATTAGCCTTTAAAATGAGCACTTTTGATTTCGAACCTTCGAGTCCCATAGACTGTAATAGGGTTCTAAAGTTCGTACGAATTTTCGGTCCGTTCGAAGGTTCTGGTGCGAAGCGAACCGGGGGGGGGGGGGGGGGGTGTTCGGTTCATCCCTAATCAGGATTAGCTTTCTGGCAGTGACAACAGCTGACTATGTCTGTGTAATGTGTGGCAGTCACCACCAGGGGCACATGTGAAACCCAGGAGCACAGTTAGGAGACGGGTGCCACTCCATAACTGCAAGGGACTTAACAAGGACGTTAATGGCAGGATCACCAGGTATTCTTATCATGAAAGAAAAAAAAAATGCATTTATAATAAGACTGACTTTTTAAAAAAAAATTATTAAATTCAAAAGGATAAAGTTTATATATAAGATTTTAGTGACTGGGTTTAGAGATTCTTTCAAATGAATTCCCTTTACCGATCCGAATGATCTCCTGTCTGCACACGACTCCAGCTGGGACATTCTGGTCTAGACAGTAACCTGAATCTTTATGGAGAGAATTGAGGTTAATGCTCACATGTGGTCTTTGCAGTCTTGAGAAGCAGAACAGGCCGCCTTGTGATGGAGCTTATAGGAGTCGGTTCCAGAGTGTACAAAATACTATAAATCCCGGGATTGGTCCGGTGTGCCAGCATTAGGAGTGGCAGTCGGGGTGACACTGGTGGGTTGAACCTGTAATGCTCAGGCAGTGTGTGTCCACCAGACTCCTGTTATCATAAGTGAAGCTTAAAGAATCGCAACATCCAATAGGTCATGTATAATGCCATTAATTTTTTTTTTTAATTATTATTAATTATTATTTTTTACAGGAGACTCCGTACCAGGCATCAGAGAGAAGAGCAAACCCATTCTTCCTCCATTTAGCACTGGAAACATAACATACAATCTGATTGGGCAGATATGGGCAGAGCAGAAGGGGCTGTGCTTGACAAGAATTAGAGGCCGATTTACCAAAGACCCACGAAGGCCTGATTCCCACCTATGCAGGTTGCAGTTTGCATATTCCAGGTGCATTTTGCGTTTTTCAATACAAATTTTTCATCCATTAAAGTCTGTGGAACCAAAAACCAGAAAAAAAGGTCCCAGCCCTTTCCATAAAGCACACAGATGTGAACTACAGCCATAGGAAACCATGTTCAATGGACTGTAGTGCGTTTCTGCAGAACTGAAAACACACTAAAAATGCATAGGTGTGAACCAGGCCTTAGTAGGACTTGCGCTATTTTTGGAAATGCAGTGCGGCACAACGTACAGTAGTGGATTACCATGTGTAGTGGTGGCTTGCCATGCATGTCTTGGAGCTGCACTGCCAAACTGAATGGCACCCTGATGCATTAACACATAATACATGCGTTATTGTGACGCACAGCACTGGAAACAAATTGCTGTAAAATCGTGCAAACAGAATTGCAAGACACCCAAAAGTAGAACTTCTTTGGGGGCCAGGCGTCACGTGATTCTGTTTGAGTCTTTTTCTTTCTGCGTTAAGTCGGGTGAAAATCACGCCACAATTTGTTGCCATTCAAAATAGCGGGGCTTATCCATCGATTTCTGGCGTTTCTGAATCGCAGAGATTCCGTCAGCAAAATGTAACACCAAGGTGTGAATGGAGCCCAAGGATAGGCAGTGGTAGATTTGTCCATCCGTGCTGTAAGTGTATGCTGCAAATTTGCCCGCGCTAATGTGTGCATGACAAATCGTGGGACTCGCATTTGAGATACCATGCATTTAAATGACACCTCCAATCGCGGTGCAGGTCTGCTGCGAGTGTCAAGTGCATGTCGCCCCAAACTAGTGCCTGAACTTTTTTTGGGCTACATGCTTCTCGCGATGTGGATTGCCACACAAATTATATTGCGGCAGACCCGCAGCGTGATTTGAGGTGTCATTCAAATGAAAGGCATCTCAAATGCGAGTCCTGTGATTTGTCACTCACACATCAGCGCTGTCAAATAGCGGGCAAATCTGCCCGAGATTCAAAACACTGTAGTGTGAATTCAGCCTTAGTCTTTGATGGACATAACTGTCCCTGAGAACATCAGGTGCACATGTCCTCAAACTGGCCAGCAGGTCCCAGCAGAAGAACGACGATCATTTCTTTCCCTCTTCTCAGTGGCAAATGTTAAGGATAGACCGCTCCAGCAAACTGGAAATCTCAGTAGGCAATTTTAAGCCATACCAATGTCAGGAACACAATCTGATCAGCCCCATAGGGAAGCCCTGACAAGCCTTGCATTGGCCCCTCGGTGGGATTGGCCAGTTTATGACCACCCTGCAGGCCCACTTTAAAAGAAGCCATTGTGGACTAAAATATAACCTTCAAAAATGGCAAACACTCCTCTAAATGAAACCAAATTCAAAGTTTTGGCTCTTTAATCATCACTCCCAGGACCAGAGAGATATTCCCAGAATCCTCCAAGGCAAACAAATCAATACACTGAAATTAATGTGACTGGAGGGACAGGTGAGCCGTGTCAGTCCACACACAGACCTCGGAGCTGAAAGTCATACAACACGCCTGTATGTAAACACACCAACGAGGAGGATGGAGGGGGAGGGACCGGCAGACGATGAAACCAAACACTAAACAACACTGGAGGGATCACAAGATGGAAATGAGGTTTACACAGAAGACAACTGCCTGGTGAGGAGAGAGCTTAATCATTACTGGTCCAAGTGACTGATCTGAGTATTCGCCAATAACGCTGACTTAGGGGCAGGATAGATCCCAGAGGCCAGGGAGCCCATACGCCAACAATGAAGAGGAGAATAAAAGTATAGCACGCAATACAGAGCATTGTGCACCCAGTGGGGTCAGTCTTCACACTGAAACCGGACAAACTTTGATCACTTTCCCACTCTATTAATTCTATAAAAAAAACTTCTTACAATTCCAATTTAGAGTAAGATATACACCAGTCATAACATTATAACCACCCACCCAATATTGAGTAGATCCCCCTTCTGCCGCCATAACAGCCGTGACCCATTAAGGCATGGACTCCACTGGACCTTGGAAGGCATGCGGTGGTATCTGGCACCAAGCGGTCAGTAGATCCTTTAAGTCCCGTAAGTTGCAAGTTGGGGATCTCCATGATTCTGACTTGTTTTTCCAGAACATCCCACAGACAATCAATGGGACTGGGGTCTGGAGAAGACAAGTCAATACCTCAAAGATACCTTCTTAAATTGCTCCATGGTTCAGTTCTGATGCTTAGGTGCCCACTAAAGGTGCTTTTGGCTGTGAGCATGGGTCAGCATTGACACCCTGACTGGTCTGTGGCTACAACAAACTGCGATGCACTGTGTTCGGACACCTTTCTATCAGAACCAGCATTAACTTTTTTCAGAAATTTGAGCTACAGAAGCTCTTCTATTGGGTCGTACTATAAAGGACCCACTTTGGCTCCCCGCATGCATTAATGAGCCTTGGCCACCTATGACCATGTCTCCAGTTCACTGGTTTTCCTTCCATGGTCCATTTTTGGTTGCTTCTGACTACTGCAAACCAGGAACGTCCCAACAACACTGCAGTTTTGAAGTTGCTCTGACCCCTATGAGTGCCCATTTATTCTGCTTTCATCACATCAACTTCAGGTGCAACATGTTCAATTGCTCCATAATATATATCCAATCCACTTTCAGATGGCACTGTCACAAGATGATCAATGTTATTCACTTTACCTGCCTTGATCAGTAATATGACCACTGACATTTTTTCCCCCAAAATTCTTTTTCAACAGATGTCTATCAAAATAACAACTGACCACATGTGGATTGAAATTCTGCTGGACTGGCTGAATCGGTCTATGGCTGGCTTAGAGTAATATTAAAGGTTTGTTTTTGTTTTTTTAAACAAATGTCCTACTTAACTGCTCTGTGCAATGGTTTTACACAGAGCATCCCAATTTTCTTCTTGGGTCACCCCAATGGTGCTTCTAGCTCCTCCCCCTTGACCAGTGCCTCCAAATAGCAAGCTGCTGGCTATGGGAGGGCGCACTGGTGCATACTCGCTCCCGAGCCCTGCTCCATGCGTCCATAAGACACAGAGCCACGGCTCGGCCCCCACTCTCTCCTCGTTGGCTCACTAGTGGTCTCAGCCAATAAGGAGACAGATCCGGGACAGCCGAGGCTCTCATATTAACTGGATCGTGATGGGGTTCAGGTGAGTACTGGGGGGCTGTGGGAGGGGCAGCACATGGAAGATTTTTTACCTTCATGCATAGAATGCATGAAGGTAAAAACCTTCAAGTTTTAAAACCACTTTAAAGGAAGGGTAAGTGCCGGTTCACACTAGGGTAGCTTCAAAGTCACCCGACTCTGAAGCCACCCCGTACAGCGCAACATCAGCGCAGCTCGGCGCTCGCAAAATTATTTCTGTATAGTAGTCAATGCCACTCCAAAGTTGCCCCCAAGTAGTAGAGAAACCTTTTCCAAGTCGAAGCGACAAAAAAAAAAAAAAAAAAGGCAGCTGATGCGACAAGAAAAGTGACACTTGTAAATTTTTGACTAAACAGCCAATTTTGATATCCTTGTAAACCAATATAAAAAAAAGAAAAAAAAAATAAATAAATAAAAAAAAAGGGATAATTGTCCTTTACACTGTATCCTGTCACATGGCGTGGGGCATTAATGTGGAGAGCACAGTCTACGCAGGTCGCTCAAAGCTCTGACCGATAATGAAGTAATGTATAAGCTGTGTGATTTGGCCGTCTGCAGTACACGCAAGATGAACAGACACTGCCAAATTGTTCCCTTAGTAACAATGGATTGCCCTCGTTGCAAAGGGATTAAGTAATTTGTGGCATTTGCTCCACCCGGATGATGCAAGACACGGCACGGCTCGGCTGTGTGTGACACGCTGTTATTACAATTCACCGGAGGCTCCATCAATCTCTAGGAACAAAACACTCTGTACCATGGACTACAATATCTGCATGTTACAGTGGCCCACTACAACCATATCAGGGACCAGTTTGTAAACTACTGGAATAGAATAGATATATATATATATATATATATATATATATATATATATATATATATATATATATATACACACACACACACACACACACATACATATATATTATATATATATATATACATATATATACATATATATATATATATATATATATATATATATATATATATATATATATATATATATATATATATATATATATATATATATATATATATATATATACACATATACATACATACATACATACTAAGAAAAGTATATAAAAATCTGTGTTTTTTTTACATCTGTCTCTGAAATGTCCCTTACCAACATCCTTTTGATCTAAAAATCCTTAGATTATAGCTACCCCTCCTCTCCAGTACCTTCTCAGCCAATAGAAACATGTCTGTATACTGTGTGTGTGTATACTGTATGGCCCCATAATGTCTCATTGTCTGGGGGCCCCATGAGTTGTCAGTCCGCCCCTGCACACACATACACATACATACACACACACCCCCACCCCCACCCCTTCATTACCCCATCATTTTGCAATGCTGTGATAGTTTGACTGAATTACTTTGTTATACAACACTGCACTCAAAAGAATGGCTGGCAAGCAGAAGTACATCGATGATGTATCACTCAAAGCTGAAATCTACGCAGATATATAAAAAAAAATAAAGGTCCAGCTGTCTAGTTCTTTAAAAGTGTTCCATTTATTTTACAGGCAACTATCACAAGTACCTGGATCTGAATCAGCCTCCTGTGCTCCCCTGCACAGCAGCACTCAGACTAGGAGAGGGAGAGACAACACTAGAAGCCAACCAAGCTCTGCTGTATACACATGCCAACAGGGAGAAGAGTTGCTGACCTGACAGTATACCGCTGCTCCTTTATTGTGCAAACAATGGGCTGAGGGTGATATACCCAATAGTGGAAGTTCCGCTGCAAGCACTCTTTGCCCCCTGACATGCCACAGTCAGAAATCATGGGGGGCGGGAGTGTGTACCTTCTTTTTAGCGGGACTTCCTGTTTCACTTCCTCCTACCTCTTCTTGGCCACCTAAGCTCGCCCTAGGCGGCCCCTCCCTGCCAGCGAACTTCTGGGACATGTCTCAAGTCCCAGAAGATTGCCTGGCCAATAATAGAGCGACTCCTGCATGCACAGTGCACGCCCGGCTGTGGAGCCATAAGCCGTCGCAACCGGGTGCCCACAGTTGCTAGGACGTTGCCGTGGAGAGGAGCGAGGCTCCGGGTGGCTGCTTCACTAGACCGCGGAACAGGCAAGTGTCTGTTTATTAAAAGTCAGCAGCTACACTTTTTGTAGCTGCTTACTTTTAACCACTTGCTTACTGGGCACTTAAACCCCCCTCCTGTCCAGACCAATTTTCAGCTTTCAGCGCTGACACATTTTGAATGACAATTGTGGTCATACAACACTGTACCCAAATGAAATTTTTATAATTTTTCCCACAAATAGAGCTTTCTTTTGGTAGTATTTAATCACAGCTGGGGTTTTTATTTTTTGCTAAACAAAAAAAAAGAATTTTGGAAAAATAAAAATAAAAAAACATTATGTTTAATAGTTTGTTATAAAATTTTGCAAACAGGTAATTTTTCTGCTTCATTGATATGCGCTGATGAGGTGGCACTGGTGGGCACTGACAGGCTGCACTGGTGGGCACAGTTAAGGCGGCACAGATAGTGGCACTGATGGCCACTGATAAGATAGCACTGATGAGCAGCACTGTTCTTCAGGCACTGACAGATGCCGCTGGCAGGCACTGGTAGGTGGCACTGTTGCCTACTGCTAGGTGGCACAGATGGGCACCGAGGAGCTGGGGGCAGCTCGCAGTGATGGGGACTGATGTCCCTCTCACTACCGCCGGCGATTGGCTTTGTTTTTTCTCCTTGCGCTGAGGAAAAAAAATAGATTACTGGCTGTGTTGACATCACATGATCAGCTGTCATTAGCTAACAGCTGATAACATAGTAAGGGGTTGGAATCGACCCCTTACTCTGATCCAGCGTGTCTCATAGACTCACTGATCAGCAGTAGCCCCCATCCTCACACTATGAGGGTTAAATACTTTAGGTGGTATTCACCCCCACCCCCCCCCCCCCCCCCCCAAAAATAATAATATAAAAAAAAAATTTAATATATATATAAAATGTATTATTATTTATGGCACTTTATTATTTTTCTGCCTTATTTACAATATTACATTTGAATACTGGTGGTGGAGTTTACAGTATGCAGCCTTGCAATGGCAACAGAACTTCCTGTAAGCTGAATTTCTTCTTATGAAGCACTCAACCCCCATAAATCACACAATGTGTTGCTGTCTCCAGCCCCGCCTGCTATGTGCCCATTGCCCCGTGTACTCTATATTTAGCTCTAATCTACATTATTTATAACAGGCAGTAATAAGCTAGAAAAGATATTTGCCTTTCCAGGGCGGTGATGGCGGCATTTATGACTCTGCTGTAAGTTAATTTGCAGCGGACTATCGCCCTGCTTGGTACAAGCCGATTAAGAGCTTTGTGTTGTCTGCTATGCCTCTTGATGTAAAAAGGCCTCCCATGAACTGCACACCAAAAACCAAGAGGAATTAAAGGTTCAAATGTTCTAACTACTCTGTACAAAGGGCCAACCACATACCGATTGGTGTCAGACTTCAATATCACATTCAGGGAAATGTAAAAAAGCAAAATACAAGTGAGAACGTAGCCTAGTCACCTGCTATGGATGGGTCACATCACGGGGATTTAGTCTAACTCAGCGTTTCTCAACTCCAGTCCACAAGGCTCCCCAACAGGTCATGTTTTCAGGCTCTCCATTTATTTATTTATTTTTACAGGCGATTTGATCAGTTTCACTGCCTTAGTAATTACCATAGCCGTGTCATCTGAGGGAAATCCTGAAAACATGACCTGTTGGGGCATCCTCAGGACTGGAGTTGAGAAACACTGGTATAGCTAACCACTAGAGACTGAGAATGATACCTTTTCATCCATTAGAGATGGCATACAAAACAGGACACTGAGAATGCAGCCTATCCATTCACTAGAGACCAGTGACATCACTGAGACTACAGCCTATCCATTCACTAGAAACCTGTAACATCAGGAAAAATGCAGCCCATTTATTCACTACAAACTGGTGACATTAAGAACGCAACCTACCCATTCACTAGAGACTTGGGACATCACGGAGAATGTAACCCATCCATTAGCTAGGGACGAGCGACATCACTACAAAATTCAGCCTATCCATTCACTAGGGACCAGTGACATCACTAAGAATGCAGCCTATCCATTCACTAGGGACCAGTGACATCACTAAGAATGCAGCCTATCCATTCACTAGAGACCAATACATGGCAGAAACCAGTCTCATTTGTACCGGAGATGCTGGACAGCACCCTGTCTGATCCACTGGACAATCCTGCCTTGTACTTTGTTCCTGCTGAACCTTGAACACTTTGCTCCACCCATGAACTTTCAATTTAAGCTCAGTCTCTGAACTTCCTGTTTGCCAGATTATTGTGCTCTCTGCAGCCAATATCTCCTTATTTTCACTCCTGCTGCTGTCCATATCTCCGCCTCCACTTGTTTCCAACTTTTGGCTTGGTCCTTGACTACATGTCTGCTTAATCCCAACCTGCAACCACTTTTTACTGACATTCCTGCAGACTTACGATTCTGCTTGATCCTTACCTGCTCTATCATCTATTGGACCCTGGCTTGCTCAGCTCCTTGTGGGGTGATCCTGAGCACCATATTTTTTGAAGCGCCAGTGTAAAAATTATATAATATTTTTATATATAAAACTTTTGTCTACATCCTTTCTAAAAAGGTATCCCTCATTCCCATCTAAACGGGTCACCCACTACACTGCCTTCTTTTTAAACATCATCTGCTCTGAAATCTTCCAAAACCAATTCTAGATTTATCTGAGGAGTGTTCTTAGAAAGGTTTTACATAAACCATCTCCTCTTACGTATTTGTTTGGTGGTCACATAAAATCCAGGTTTGGCAATTGCTGCTGTAGGAATAATAGACGAGAGGCAGCAGAAATTCCCCATCACACTGAATGACCTTCAATATCCCCACCATCCCCAGGCACGGCAAACAAATGCAGTGGCTGCTTTTCATTGGCCAGCCATTGTGAAACTGTAAAACCCGAGCAAAAAAAGAACGCACAATACAAAGCAAACAGGCCTAATTATCCAAACTGAATTGCAAATACAGGCAGAGTGCACTAAGCAATAAATATTTGTGGTCAGGAGCCAGAAGAGCCAAAGCAAAATTTAACCCACTGCGTGCATGCCAATGACTTAAAGGAGATCTAAACCCCAGAAAAACAAACATCTAATATAATGCAGATTACCAGTCCTTAGGGGTGGTGGCTGCATTTGTTTTCTTTTTATAGGTCAAGTACGTTTTTTTGCAACTAGATCTGTTGTTCTTGGCAGAAATAAATTGACCTTGTCGCTTCCTGTACACTGAACTGCAATCTCCACCCAAGTTTTCAGCTATCCAAGCCATCTTCTGTGAACTATGCACCCCACTCCTACCTTTGCAGTGGAAAGAAGGATAGAGGGAGGGGTTGTAGCCCAAACAGGGGAGCAGTATATAAAATTTTTTGTTTAAGGCCCCATTCACATCCCAGGATTTGGAGCCATGGGCAGAAATCGCTGCAATTCTGCCAGCAATTCCAAATCATGTAGTGATCGCTGCACAGTGTGCGTTTGGGTGCCATTATCTCTTAATGGCACCTCAAATGCCATGCGTTTTTGCCGTGATTGCACAACAAATCTCGCCTTTCACAATTGCATGAAGCTTGTTGCCCAAAAAGAAGCAGGAGGTTCTTTTCCAGCAGCAAAGGTGCCGAAGGGCAGCCCATTCAAGGGCTGGCTCTATATGTCACGCAAATTGCTCCACAAAACGATGCGAATGGGGCCTTAAGGTTTAGATTTACATTACATGAGTACTAAAAAGTGTATTTTCATTGACACCAATGTAATATTTACCAGGAAGTCATTGTTGCCATGAATATACACCTCTGCTTACAAGCGGAGACCTTGACACTAGGCAAAGCTCGCATTGTGTCTCTGGAGCACTGCAAGAGGTTTCATGTCAATAGAGACTGCAGAAAGTCTCATTTTTTCAGACAGTTAGTTACAGATTTATGAGCCCATTTACACTTATGTATTGTGGCATTGCATGCCACCAATGTTCGTGTGTGCTGCTACAACGCATGGCACTGCATCTCTATGTGTGGTGCCATTCATTAATAAAGGGGTTGTAAAGCCTCAAGGTTTTTCACCTTAATGCATTAAGGTGATAAACCTTCTGTAGTGCATCAGCCCCCCAGAGCCCACCCCCCTTTTTACTTACCTGAACCCGATCGTTCCAGTGATGGGGACAAGCACAGCAGCTCCAGCCGCTGTCTCGGGTCCTCATTGGATATATTGATAGCAGCAGGAGTCATTGGCGGGGCCGAGTCTTTAGTAAATAACCCCACTGTCTACGCCAAATTAAACTGGGGGGTTTTCAACTCCCAGTTGCCACAATCCGGCCCCCCTAAAGTCTGAAAGACAGTAAACTGGTCCTTTGTTTGGAAGGTCCGGAGTTCCTCTACCATAAAGCACAATGCACCACAACACATGTACTATGGGGAAAATTTACTAAAACTGGGGCGCTCAACATCTGGTGCAGCTGTGCGTGGTAGCCAATCAGCTTCTAACTTCAGCTTGTTCAATTAAAGTGGGAGTAGACCTGCTGACATTTATTTTTCCAGACCGTAAGGCAAAAGGCATAATGAGCTAGTATGCACCGCATACTAGCTCATTATGAAATACTTACCTTAGAACGAGGCACCGACATCTCGCCCGATCCATGCCGAGGGAGCTGACACGTTCCCTCGGTGTGTCTTCTGGGTATTGCGGCTCCGGCGCTGTGAGTGGTCGGAGCCACGATGTCGTCACGGGAGATTTCTTTCCGGCAGGGTCCAGCGTCTGCCGGGGCTTTCAGCCGAGAATCCCCTGTGCACATGTGCCGCTGCAGCGGCTCATTGCGAGGGGAATATCTCCTAAACCATACAGATTTAGGATATTTTTTTTTTACCGACAGGTAAGCCTTATTATTGGCTTGCCTGTAGGTAAAAGTTAAAAAAAAAAAAAAAAAAAAAAAAGAAGGTTATACAACTACTTTAAGCTGAGACAAAAAAAAAAAAAAAAAAAACCTGTAAGCTGATTGGTAACTTTGCATAGCTGCACAAGATTTTAAACTCTCCAGTTTTAGTAAATAAACCACCACCCTCCCATGTGTTTAGAGGGTTTTGAACTAAAGGGTCATGGATGATTCCTCATCCATTGTGCAGTGTTAGCAGCCTATTTATAATGCATATTTTCATGCACTGCAACAAATTATGAGAATGCGATCAAGCAAGGAACAATCAGGAGTAGAGCCTGCTTAGGCCATCATAGAATATAAGCAATAATACTAGGCAGGAACCAAATCTGCATGTGAGATAAGATAACATAGCTGCCTCATATTTGCAAACACTATTTCTTCATTTTAAATACTCTTCGGTAAAATGATTTGCATTAAACAAATTACATTCACTTATATATCGAACAGTTCCCCCTTTAAATTCTTTTTTTTTCTTCTTCTTCAAGAAGAAACGACCTTTTCACCTTAAAGGGAAACAAACAGAATCTTTCCATGTTCTTACAGGTTTTATTTACACATCTTATGTTAAACCTGTTTTGTGTTTTACTTACTCCTTTGATCTTTATCTCCAATTTTTTAGAATCCGGTACAAAGTGTGTCAGAATCAGGTCAGAGCCAACTTATATTGCTTAGCGTTAAAAAACAAACAAACAAACAATATAGCATTTTTATTTAATTTTGCTTTCATGCATCGTTTGTTGCAGTTTTAAGTTTTCTGGTGTTCTGGTGCACAAAAAAAAAAAAAAAAAAACAGTAGCGAACAGATTTTCCAGTGTCTGTACACATATGTACAAAAATTAATAGAGTATTAAAAAGGGGCCCAACGTGAAAATGATAGAAAATGCCTATTGCTTGTTGTTTACACCTGTCTCCGATCTGGTCCGCCAAACGAAACAGGATGCAGTCTTCCTGAAGGTTCTTATTTTTTAGCGGGACTGATCAGACCTGGGGGTAGGTGGGTGTAAACTGACACAAGTCCTGTACACTTGCCGGTCCAAAGTAGAGCATGGTCCTTTCGAACAGGTCCGCCAGAAAAACTGACAGGTGACCCTAATCAGATTGCCTGTGTAAAAGAACCCCAAGTATCTGATGTGAATCTAAACCTAAACACTAAAATAGAATATATGGCAGTGCATCAGTCCTTAGGCCCCTTTCACATGTGCGGACTGTATGTCTGTATTTCATCCATCTGTCTGTGGATGAAATACGGACATACATGCATCCCTATGGGATAGCGGGTGTCTGCGGATGAACATCCACGGACACCCAATATCGTCCGTCTCCGCTATGGTCCGATTCTGCAGATGGAGGAAAATCCTATTTTTCTATCCGTCTGCAGAGCAGATCGGATAAACACAGACTGTTCATCCGATCCCCCATAGAGGAGAGCGGAGATCTGACAGGGCGGCCCCTGCACAGTGTGTAAGGACCGCCCTGTGATCCACCGGCTCAGCGGGGATAAACGGAGTGATCCCCACTGAGCAAGCGGATGATCCCAGGGCGGATCATTACGGATCTGTCCCGTGTGAAAGGGGTCTTAGATGGGTTGGCTGCATTTGTTTTCTTCCCCCCCCCCAGATTCTTAACCCTTTATTTTCACCTGGCGATTCTGCCAGCAACACAATCCACTGTACTGTATCCATGAATCAGCAGTGTTGTCACCAAAGGCCATTCGCCTGATTCGGACTGCAAACATTTCCCCTTCTCCTAATCTTCATTAAACAGGGAGGAGTTGCTTTGTAGTTCACAGAAGATAACAGAGAATGTCGATAACATTGTTTGATATCTCAGTTCAGCTTACAGGAAGGTTACCAGGAGAATACATTTCTAGTGGGATGAAAAAAGTCACATCAAATACATTACAGGCAGAAATATATATGTATAAAGTGATCCTAGGCGGAATGCTGTCAGACATGGCTGCACCTTCCATTCTGCCTGTTATAAGGTGGCGGTGATGTACCTGCAGCTTCCCTGTAATCCTTTCACTGCTGACTCCCCAGCAGACTCGCCCACTCAGCAGAGATCACAGAAACCAGATCTGGTATTCTCAGCGCCTGCAGCACAATATTTTCACTCCTGATAAGTATCTGACAGTGAAAGCGGATCTCGGTGGATGGTGCGAGGCTGTTTCCGGAGTGCGGCCTGCTGCACCAACTTACCAGGATCACAACAATAAATTCCTGGATGTTTCAACAGGATACTCAGTGCTGCAATTGTGGTGGATCTTCCACCTGGTATAGGAGACATACTGTGTGTTGTAAAATAAAAGGCATGGTTACTTTAACATTTAGACTATGCAACCTAAAGACGTGTTACCTAAAGAGCTGAAAAATGCCGTATGCTTGTGGTGTTTAATTGGGAGCAACAATAATGGGAGAAAGTGTCGCCAACGAAATTCACAAACATTAGATTAGATAAATCAAACTGAAAGATTTAATTTTCTACTCCAAAAAAACGTACCAGTAACTGGTACCCTTAGGCCCCTTTCATACTGGGGCAGGAGAGGCATCGGCGGTAAAGCAGCGCTATTTTTTTTAGCGGCGGTATTCAGCCGCTAGCAGGGCGGTTTTAACCCTCGCTAGCGGGCGAAAAAAAAAAGCTCCGCTGCAGCGGAATAGCCGCACTGACCCATTGAATCCAAAGATGCTGCTAGCAGGACTTTTTTTTTTTACTGTCCTGCTAGCGCACTGCTCCAGTGTGAAATCCCTCCTGGTTTTAACCCTTTTTTGGGCCGCTAGCGGGTGTTAGAAGCGGCCCGCTAGCAGGCAAATCCTGCCGCTAAAGCGACAGTAAAGAGCCGCTAAAAATAGCACCACTTTACCGCCGACCCCGCTCCCGCGTGAAAGGGGCCTTAATGGCAACCTAACCCCTAGCCATTAAGCTAGCCTGAACGTTAAGGCTCCATGCACACTGGCTTAAAAAACATTGCTTCTACAGGAGTTTTCTGCCTGCAGAAGCAGCTCAATGTTATTCTATGTGTCCATACACATTAGGACTATTAACCACGGGGCACTTAAACACCCTTAACCACTTCAATACAGGGCACTTTCACCCCCTTCCTTCCCAGCCCAATTTTCAGCTTTCAGCGCTCTAGCGCTTTCAGTGACAATTGCGCGGTCATGCTACACTGTACCCAAATGAAATTGTTATCATTTTGTTCGCACAAATAGAGCTTTATTTTGGTGGTATTTATTCACGACTCCGTTTTTTTTTTTTTGCGATATAAGCGCAAAAAAAGCGGAAATTTAGGAAAAAAACAATATTTTCTTTTTTCTATTTGAAAAGAAATCCAATAAAATCAAATTTTGTCATAAATTTAAGCCAAAATGTATTCTGCTACATGTTTTTGGTAAAAAAAATTCCGTTAAGTGTATAATAATTGGTTTGTGTGATCACGGACATATGTACGCAAATGATCATGTACATATGTGTGCAGGTGATCACGTACATATGTGTGCAGATAATCATTGGGACATGTGATTTTAGTGGGACATATGTGGGGGACATGTTTTTATTATTAGGGACATGTGTTTTTATTATTTGGGGACATGTATGTTTTGGGGACATGTGTGTTTTGGGGACATATGTGGGGACTGTGTTTGTACTGTGTGGTGTGTTGTGTGTTTACACTACACTGATGATCAGTGAGTAAAAAGCTGTGAAAAGCAGCCCATACTCACTGATCATCAGCCGGCTGCAGCGTTCTGCTCTCCTCTCCTCAGCGGTGACTTCCGTGTGAGGAGAGGAGAGCCGATTGCCTAGCAACCGGCTGTTTGTTTACATCACATGACGGCCGTGATTGGACACGGCCGTCATGTGATCAGGAGGGCCAATCACAGAGCCCTCCTGCCGATCTGAGATGTGCCGTGTCCGGGTGACACGAGCACATCGGGATCGCGCCGCTGCGCGGGCGCCATCCCGCTACTCCTGAATGACTTTCCTGAACGTCCTATCAGGATTAGACGGCTCCCACCCGGCCGTATATATGCATTGGCCGGGTGGGAAGTGGTTAATAACCAGACCAATTTTCAGCTTTCCGTGCTCTCACATTCTGAATGACAATTACTCAGTCATGCAACACTGGACCTATATGAAATATTTGTCCTTTTTTTCACACAAATGGAGCTCTCTTTTGGTGGTATTTAATCACCGCTGGGATTTTTATTTTTTGTGCTATAAAAGAAAAAAAGACCGAAAATTCTGTAAAAAAAATGAATTTTCTTTGTTTCCGTTATAAAATTTAGCAGATTAGTAATTTTTCTTCATAAATTTTGGCCAAAATTTATACTACTACATATCTTTGGTAAAAATAAGTACAAATTGGTGGATATTATTTGGTTTTTGTGAAAGTTATATAGAGTCCACAAGCTATGGTGCCAATATCTGAAAATTGATCACACCTGAAGTACTGACGGCCTATTTCAATTCTTGAGACCCTAACATGCCAGAAAAGTACAAATACCCCCCAAATGACCCCTTTTTGGAAAGAAGACATTCCAAGGTATTTAGTAAGAGGCATGATGAGGTTTTTGAGGTTTTTAAAGTTTTTGTGCTTAAAAAACCCAAAACAGTAAAGTTAGCCCAATATATTTGCATAATGTGAAAGATGAAGTTATGCTGAGTAAATAGATACCTAACATTTCACCCTTCAAAATGGCACAAAAATGTCACTACTTAAAAATCCCCATAGGCGACGCTTTAATTTTTTTTTACTGGTTACATGTTTTGAGTTACAGAGGAGGTCTAGGGCCAAAATGATTGCTCTCGCTCTAACGTTCGCAGTGATACCTCACGTGTGGTTTGAACACCGTTTTCATATGTGGGCGGGACTTGTGTATGCGTTCGTTTCTGCGTGCGAGCACATGGGGACAGGGGCGCTTAAAAAAAATATATATATTTTTTATTGTTCATTTTACTTTATTTTAGTTTGACTTTTTTTCCCCATAATTTTTTTGATCACTTATTCCTATTACAAGGAATGTAAACATCCCTTGTAATAGGAATATGGCATGACAGGTCCTCTTTACAGTGAGATATGGGGTCAATAAGACCCCACATCTCACCTCTAGGCTGGGAAGCCTGAAATAAAAAATAAATAAATAAAAAAGTTACAAAAAAGGGCAGAGTATTGGGTATTGCAGAGTATTGCAGACTAATGGCAGTGTATTGCAGAGTATTGGCAGGGTATTAAGGGGTTACATTTCGGTGAGCAGCGATGTGGGCCCTGCAGATGCAGCCCACAGCGCTGCTGACACCGATCTCTTCTCCCTCCGCTGTACCGATCGATCATAACATGACGCCGGTTTGTTTACAAGTGATCGCTCCGTCATTTGACGGAGCGATCACGTGGTAAACAGCCGTGATGACCCACCGGTCACGGATGCTCTCGAGAGTGTGCCCCAGGGGGAGCGTGAGAGCGGAATTCTGGGAGGCCGTTAATTAACGGCCTCTCAGAGTTAAACAACCGCCCTGTAGCCGTTAATTGGCTTTGGGACGGTTGTTAAGTGGTTAAAGGCATATTTTTAGCTCAACGTTTAGAGGCAGAAAAAAATTAAAAAAAACACCCCTTCTGGTTCGCGTTTCTGATTGGAGCTCACTGGCAGAAGAAACGAAAAAAACCTCTCCTAAACTCATCTAAACTTTCTACACAAAATGCTCTATATGAGCGTTTTTTTACTCCGAAGAGAACGGAACAGATGTTTTTTTTAAGCCCAGTGTGCATGGAGCCTTCATCTTAAGGTCTACCTAACCTTAGCCCTGAAGCCAGTCCCTACAATTACCCTTTAACCTTATAATTAAAGTGGAAGTACGGGTTGACTTATAAGTGTTGTTAAAAGTGTTGCTTCCCCCTCCTTCTACCCAAGTTTATAAAAAGGAGATCTGTGGGAATGTCGCTCTTGTGCCCCATACACACTCAGTTTTTCTGCTGAATTTTTCCTTCAGATTTACCAAAACCATATAATATGAGGTCAAACCTTAGGAGTTTCAATGTGTATGCAATCAGGCAGGCCCTTCTACTACATGGTTTTGGTAAATCTGAAGGAAAAAACTCAGCAAAAAAAAAACAAAACTGATAATGTGTATGGGGCATTAACCACTTAAGGACCGCCTCCTGCACATATACGTCGGCAGAATGGCACAGCTGGGCACAAGCACGTACCTGTACGTTGCTTTTTAAGTGCCCAGCTGTGGGTCAGGAGCATGCCGCTGGCAGCGGAGTGCTCCTGAGCTCCGTGACCAACGGACCCGATCGCCGCTGGTGTCCCGCGATCGGGTCACAGAGCTGAAGAACGAGAAGAGGTCTGTGTAAACAAACCTCTCTCCGTGCTTCCTACTGTGGCTGTCACCGATCGTCTGCTCTATAATTAATAAAAAAAAAAAATATATATATATTATATATATATATATATATATATATATATATATATATATATATATATATATATATATAACATATACCCCCAAAAAAACACTTTAGTTTGATCAACATTGTGCCAAATATCCTGCAGCACTGATGAGCGTGTTAAAAACAGCGTAAAAGTCCATCTGACTCCTCACTGCCAGTGTCATTTACTCAGGAATCAGTGCATTATAATTATATATATATATATATATATATATATATATATATATATATATATATATATATATATATATATATATATATATATATATATATATATATATATATATATATATATATATATATATATATATATATATATATAAGAAAAAAAATTTTTTTATAAAAAATGCTATAAAACTATCCCCTATTTTGTAAACGTTATAACTTTTGTGCAAACCAATCAATAATCGCTAATTGCGATTTTTTTTTTTACCAAAAATATGTAGAATAGGTATCGCCCTAAGCTGAGGAAGAAAAATGTTTTTTTATATTTTTTTGGGGAATATTTGTGGGGAAAAAAGGATGCCAATTTTGTTTGGGAGCCATGTCGCACGACCGCGCAATTGTCAGTTAAAAATGACACAGTGCTGAATCGCAAAAAGGGGCCTGGTCTTTTGGCTGCAAATTGGTCCGGGGCTTAAGTGGTTAACTTGTAGGAAGGGCTGACACTAGTAAACGTTTGGTTTCTCACCGTCCTGGTGAGTCACAGCAGCTTAGCGCTATTACTGGTAAATTACAGAGAATTAAAAATCAGCCCAGTCTTGCAATGCAATTATTTTTTCCAAGGTCTGCAATTTGTAGAATTAGCAATCACTGCTCTTTGCCTTTCTTTTAAAGCTGTAAAATTTAAGCTGACAAATACAATGTGACAGAATGAAGTGACACTTCAAAAATGAACAGTATTAAAAGTATCACCCCTATGAACAATGCTTCCGGGAAGAGAAGGAATAGAAAACTTAAATTAAAGGGCAGCATTGCTGTAAAACCAGATTTTGGAAAGGACACATGGTTTTAAAGTGTTACTAAACACACAACAGTAAAATCAGTAAAGAATGCTCATTATAATCACTGTGGAACCTAAGGGGTTAGTCCTGCACATTGTGTAAAAATGCGGTTTGATCCCGTCTTCTCTGATCCTCTCCTTCTTCCACGGTCCCCAATCTATCTCCTGGTAGTACAGAGGCTAGGGGACAAGCTGCACATGCTCAGCTTGGTGTGTACTGCTAGAGAGTTTTTGTTTTTTTCTTGGGAGGGTGCATGTGACCAGCACAGGGCCAATCAGTACTGTCCAGACAGAGGGTCAGGGGTCCTGCAGCCTCATACAACAGTCAGGGCAGGATAAAAAAAAAAAAAAAAAAAAAAAAAAAAAAAAATCCTCCTACAAGCGTTAGCCAGACACTGACAGAAAGTCACAAGACTGCTGCTGAGAAAAGGTATTAAAACATTTATATTTAGTAAAACGATTGCATTTCCATGTTCGGTTTACTGTGGGCCAGATATATTAAATGCAGGGTCCTTGCTTTAGTAACACTTAAAGCAGAGTTCCGCCCCAAAAGTGGAACTTCTGCTTTAAGGCCTCCTCCCAATTTGTGAGACAGAGCTTGGGGAGGGGGGGGGGGGGGGGGGGGCTGGGAGCAGGTACCTGAATTTGACAGGTACCTGCTCCCACTTCCGCTCTGGTCACTAGGTGATCCGAAGCAGAAGTTCTCCCTCCCGAAGTCTTCTGGGACATACGACAGGTCCTAGATGACTTTGGGGCCAGTCAAGACCACAGCACCGCTCGCATATGCGCAGTGGGAACCCGGCTTTGAAGCCACAAGCTGTCACAGTCAGTGCTGATAGTAGGGATGCCGGCACCACTGAGGGAGGACACGGGGAGAACACGGCTGTGACGAGTACACCGCTGGACCGTGTGGTAGGTGAGTGGCTGACTTAATAAACAAATGACTGGAACTCCGCTTTAAGCAGAGTTGGGCAAAACCTGTTGAAGCTCAGAATGCTTCTGTACAGGACTACAACCTTTTGCTGCAATCATTTTTCTAGGCAATAAAGAGGATTCTTTTACTCCAGTTTATGGTTATTCAGACAGCAAGGGTGCCAGCAGTTATACTGTTTGACAAAAACAGCTGGCTTCACAAGAGATAGAGAGATAGAGAGAGAGATAGAGAGAGATAGAGAGAGAGATCTCTATCAATTTCTGTACAGAGATTTATGTAGGGCTGAACTAATCGATTACTATTTTCATATTCGATTAAATCGGCCAGTAACATAATGAGGGTTAAATAAATAAAAAAAGAGCCCTTTATAGTACAAAAAGAGCAAATAATTGCTACTGTATATATTATATTCACAGTAGTTCAGGAAAAAAAAAAAAAAAAGAAAAAAAGAAAAGAAAAAAAAAAAAAAAGGAACCCCTTACAGTAGTGATTATCTGCTTTTCTACTATAAAAGGGCTCATTTTAGTTTTTTTTTACCCCATTATGTTACGTCTTAGACCTGGTTCACGCCTATGTGTTTTTTGGTGCTTTTTACAGAAACGCACTACAGTTCGTTTACATGGTTTCCTATGGGACACGTTCACATCTATGCTTTTTTCAGCCGCTGCGTATTTGGAGAGGGTCAGAGACTTTTTTTTTTTTTTTTTTTTTTTTATGCAAAACAGTGCTTTTTCGGTTCAATATACTTCAATGGAGAAGCTGAAGAAAAGCATGTAATGCGTTTTTGCAGCAATTTGTGTTTTTGAATCTGCCCAACAACAAAAACGAAAAAAAAAAAAAAAAAAAAAAGCTGCAAAATTATGTGCACAAAAATCAGAATGCACAGCAAAAAAGCACTGCAGAAACAGATCAAAAACAAACTGCAAAAGGTGTGTACCGAGCGGGCATTTTCGCCGGTCATATAACGCCAGTGCTCGGCTGGCTGACCTTTTTTGGTTCAATATACTTCAATGGAGAAGCTGCAGAAAATGCGTGTAATGTAATGCGGTTTTGCAGCAATTTGTGTTTTTTAATCTGCCCAAAAAAATGCAAAAAAATGCAAATTGCAGTAAAATCACGTGCGCAAAAATCAAAACGCATAGCAAAAAGCACTGCAGAAACAGATCAAAAGCAAAATCTGCATAGGTGTGTATCGAGCCTTATGCTGGCCACACGGATCAATTTTCAGGTGAGAATATTCAGATGATATTTGTACATTCGCTGAATGAAAGAATTTTGCATCATGGTCTGGGGCTGCATGAGTGCTGCCGGCACTGGGGAGCTACAGTTCATTGAGGGAACCATGAATGCCAACATGTGCTGTGACATACTGAAGCAGAGCATGATCCCCTCCATTTGGAGACGGGACAGCAGGGCAGTATTCCAACATAATAACGACACCCAAACACACCTCCAAGATGACCACTGCCTTGCTAAAGAAGCTGAGGGTAAAGGTGATGGACTGGCCAAGCATGTCTCCAGACCAAAGCCCTATTGAGCATCTGTGGGGTTTCCACAAACGAAAGGTGGAGGAGCGCAAGGTCTCTAACATCCACCAGCTCTGTGATGTCATCATGGAGGAGTGGAAGAGGACTCCAGTGGTAACCTGTGAAGCTCTGGTGAACTCCATGCCCAACTGGGTTAAGGCAGTACTGGAAAATAATGGTGGCCACACAAAATATTGACACATGGGGCCCAATTTGGACATCTTTACTTAGGGGTGTACTCCCTTTTGTTGCCAGCAGTTTAGACATTAATGGCTGTGTTGAATTATTTTGAGGGGACAGATTTACACTTATCCTTATAGTTATACAAGCTGTACATTCACTACATTACATTGTAGCAAAGTGTAATTTCTTCAGTGTTGTCACATGAAAAGATAGAATGAAATATTTACAAAAATGTGAGGGGTGTACTCACTATTGTGAGATACTGTATTTTAGAATAAATTGGCGCTTTTTTTTTTTTTTTTTTTAACTTTACATATTAACTAAAATTATACACCACACTTTTTCTAAGGTTATTAATAAATTAATCTAAACAATAAATCGGCCAACTAATCGATTATGAAAATAATCGTTAGTTGCAGCCCTAGATTTGGGAACTTTAGGCACACTTCTTTTACACAGAAGTACCTTGCAACTTTTATTTTATTACCCTTTATATGTAATTCTATTGAACCGAGCCCGGCACAAATAAAAGTGGTGGAGCCTGGCCTGGTATGGATTATAAGGCTGGATTCACACCTATGCATTTATAGTGCTTTTTGAAGATTTGCACTACAGAACGTCTTCCATAGGAAACCATGGTAAATGGACTGCAGTGCAAATCTGCAAAATGCAAAAATCACTAAAAATGCAAAGGTGTGAATCCAGCCTAAAGGTTTAGGCTCCCATTGCAACAGTCACCACTCCCACACAATCACATCTCTTCTGAAGGTCTATTAATATCTTACAGCGGTTACAGTTATGGGTGTGTTCCTTGTTTTACCAGTTGTGCAAATGTATTTCACATTGTGGTTTTGGATACTGTAGAACTACAACTAGAAATTAAAGGGCAAGATCACAAAATGAAAACAATTTCCATTGACTGGTTTTACGCCTTTATACAGCCAACCAACATATTCTGCAGAGAACTACAGACCGGCCCCTGAAGCAGTCTGATGGTCCAAATTCCATCATAGAATGCATACCGTCACCATGCTGCTTTATAATCAACATTTTTACAATACAAATTACAATTCTTCGTTCTAATGATCCTTTGCTCTGCTGGACCAACCCCCACACCTCAAACACTTCAATTCTACTGAATGCTGTAGCAAACCTCATGGAGGTCCTATATTGATGGTGCAATGTCCTCTGAAATTGTCCTGATCTGATATAACCAGCTAGTCTAGCACAGTGCAGCTCACAGCAGTGCTTGAACATTAGCAGTGCCTAAAAGAGAAGTTTAGATTTAGAAAAAAAAAAAAAGATGAAAAACAAAACGCACATTCATACAGGTGGATGTTGCTTCGATCTGATGCTGCATTTGTCCCCTGCCGCCTCTACACAGAGATCAAAAACTGCTGATCACTCAGTTCTCCACTCTGCTCTGAGCAGAGAGCTGCGACTGTCACAGGCTCTCTTCTCTGCCCCTCTAGCGCTCACTGGAGTGTCAAGGCGAGATCACTCAGAGTCCCCCCCCCCCCATGCACAGTAGGGAACATGATGTAAAGCTGAAAGGCTTCATTGCCAGTTTCCCTTACCAATAATGGCAGCTGCAGCACCCAAAGGCCAATGGAAACATCGGCTGGGGTGCTGACATCACTGGATTCCAGGACAGGCAAATATCCTAATACAGTATGTGTAGCTGCTGACACTTCATTTTTTGCTGGGGGGGGCAGAAATCCGCTTTAACTCTTATGCCAGCTTTGTAGGGATGTTAAACAGAGATCATTCCCTCTGTACAGAGCCCTGTGTTGGTTGTCAACACAGGGCTCTGGCCTGTGATTGGACACAGCTGATCAGCAGGTCCTGGCCATTAATCACTGACCGGGATCTGCTGACTGACTCACAATCACAGTGGGTGTTGGGGGGGGGGGGGGGGGGGGTAGGCTCTAAATCCTGGAAAACATACCAGTACATCTCTTTGCTTGCACAGGCTGCCCATTCAGAGTACATTATGGGCTGGCTGCAAGTGATTAAAACGCGTCCTACTTACCCCCGACCCCCCTCTTCTGGGGTCCCCTGCTGACACTCTCCTCTTCTCCGAGGGCCCCTATAGCAAGCTATGTGCGGTGGGGGCACTCGTGTGGATGCCCACTGCCGTCTATGTGCTGTGATCGCTGTGCTGCTGCAGATGGGCACAGCGCTGGTTGGCAAAGAGGAGCCAGGTAAGTCTGCAGGGCGCTGACCATTGACTTTTTATTTTTACTTAAGAAAGAAAATGCAATAAAAAAATAAAAAAAAATAAAAGGGGTAGACAAACTTTATGCCTTTACAATTACTTTAAGTACCAGCATTCTACATGTATGTGTAGAGTCCAAAATCTCAAGAATCTTTATTTTTTGCTTTAGGCTAGAAATATCCCACGCCTAATGAAAGAGGATCCATCACAGAGGTGACAGTAGCCTTTTCTATTCATTACAAGGTTGTCACAACTTACTGAACGATGTCAAAAAAGTTGCCAAACTTCACTTTCAAGATCAAGCCTTGAATCCAGTCTCAGCTGAACCTACCATGCAAGTAAAATGGTTTTGGGGCAAGAGCGGTCACATTTCTCCACAATGATTCAGAGCAATTAAAAAAACAGTAAGCAAACTTTAGATATTATTAAAAGAACTACTGTTAGTAAACATTGTATATCACTACAAAACACCCCTACAGTCTCACAGATGACTGGCTGGGGAGGAGGGAGATTACCGCGTCCACATGATCAGGAACGGTCCGCACAGGGCCGTCTTATCAGTTTGGCATTTTCTTTGGCAAAATTACGGGAAGGAGGACAAGGGCTTTTTCCAAGTAGTGTGATAAATGACTTAGATTCCTTTATAAAGCATAAAGGGTCACATACAATAGTTTGTATTGTAGAATAGAACTTTGTGGCGCAAGGCCCATTCTTTTAGGTGGTAAAGTGTAAAAACCTTCAGTAACAATAGTGACCAGGAAAAATAGATGCCAATAAAAACCTGTGGGGTTTCCTACCCATTCCCATGCCATCAAACATACTCTAACCAGTGTACAGTGAAGACATTCTCTGATTGAACTAAATAAAAAATATATATAAAAATCCAAAAAAACAAGGCGACCTATGAATGACGGGGGTGCCAAGTGAGTATCCCTGGGTTTTGTGTGCAGAGGAAAGAACAGCTCACACAGAACCCAGAGGATTGCAGCCATCACTGTAGTAGCAGGGACTGCTACCGCGATTTTTAGCCTTCCAATCGGCCCACCAGATATACATACTTACACTGTGCAGGACCAATATACACAAGTGTAATATACAAATCAAAAAGCATTCCAAGAAAGAAAAAAAAAAAAGAAACCCCCAAGGGGGTGGAGTTTTGGCTTTAGATATACCTTAAGAATATTTTGGGTCAATCAGGCAATGTTAAGGTTCAATCTAACAATAGCACTGAAGGTTGATGTATACATTTTCCAGCACACTGAAGAATATCAGTCTAAGGTCTCATTCACATGGGTGTACCTAAAGAGTTACTAAACCCACAGCAGTAAAAATCAGTCTGTATATGCAGTAAATCATGCTTATTATACTCACTGTGGACTCTAAGGGGTTAATCCTGCGTATTGGAGCAAAAAGGCTGTTTGATTCTGTCTTCTCTGATCCTCCATTTCTTCCCCTGTCCCTAATCCATCCCCTACAGAGCCTTGGAGGCAAGCTGCATAAGCTCAATTTGGTGTGTATTGCTAGAGAGTTTTTTTTCTTCTTCTTTGAAGAGCATATGTGATCAGCACAGGACCAATCACCATTGTCCAGACAGAAGGTCAGAGGCCATGCGGCCCCATAGGACAATCGGGAGACTGCTGCTGAGAAAAGGTATTTAGCAGTTTATATTTACTAAAATAATTGCATTCCCATATTCTGTGTACTGTGGGAGCCCAGAAATGGTGAATGCAGGGTCTTGGGTTTAGGAACACTTTAAAAGCATAACCCTTGTAGGTTCAGGGACCTGCACCCACATAGATGTAAAAATTGCGAGCTGCAGCTGGGTCTGTGCAGCTTCATCCCAACTGACATAAATGGGACTACCTGGAACACCTGTGCAGGTAAAACGTGGTCCTCACACAGGTGTAAGATCAAGTACAGCTGCAGAAATGGAGACACCGTGGGGCTGCTTTATAGGGGAAACTGATGTAAAGGGGGACTATGCTGTAAAGGGGAGCTGAGGACCGACTCTGAATATCCTATCACCAACTGCCCCCGCAAAAAAAAAAAACTACCCCTCCCCGCCCAGTCCATGGACAAATTGGGCGCCATGAAACCGCTTCCCGGTGCATTAAAAAAAAAAAAAAAAAAGGGGGGGGGGGGGGGGGGGGGGAATAAAAAGCAAAAGCAGATTTCACACTGCAATGTTCAACAAAAGCTCCCCCGTCGATAGTCAGCTGTGCTAACCAAAGCAAGAAAAGCAGGATTTCACATTGTGTTACAGGTTTAAACCCAACTAACTACACCCAATATAAGTACAAGTAGCCTGCAAGTCCACTCCAAAGATTTATAGCCCTCAAAGTTTAAAAATAAGTTGTCAACCTTCGCTTCAACTATTTGCTTAAGGTAAAATAAACTGCATGAAGAACCCCTGCAGCAAGGGAGTAAACCAGCACAGACAAAGGGCAACACAGCTACAAAACCACATTCAGCAATCTTCATTCATCTCATCAGTTCCTAAGAAAATAGATATGAATTTGAAAAACACAAACGGTCCTGTGGTCCACAACCACCAAGCTAGTATGCGTTGTGATGAAAGCTGCTGTAGAAGAAACTTACGAGGGTAAAACACTCTGAATTGACAACTGAAGCTACCCGAGTGGCTGGACATCAAGATTTTCCTTGTGAAACGAAGGAATCTCATTGCTACATCTACCACCAGTCATCTAAAAAGATAGGAAAGGGTTGCTCCCCCCCCCCCCCCCAACAAGCAAATGAGTTCTTTTCAAATGCAGCACAAAAAAGCAGCAACTGGATTAGAAGGAAAGTGGACTACTGGGCTGCAAGATGAGATAGGATAGGATGGAATCGAAGTGTAAATAATTACGTGTGGGTAGAGGACTGATGTGAAACTCGTTGAACCACTGGACCCTATTTATGTAGTACTCAGATTGTATACTCTGGATATGAACTTCTTTTGACGTCTCTACATTTTTATTTTTTATTCGTACTAATAAAGCTGCATGTGTTTTTTACATTTTCAGTGTGTATATAGTGCCACTTATTACATCCCCTAACTCTTATCTCGGAAGGTTAGAGTTCGTTTCTTCTTTTTGTCTATGACAGGATGGAATATAGGGGTTTACCTAGGATCCCAGGTATCACCAAAGACCCTATGGAGATGTAATGGGCTCAACGAAATTTCAAAGAAGAAGAAGGGTGCTACCCTGGTGGCCCAGATAACGTACCTACCCTGCACCCCTTTTCACCACACCAGTCCCAACATTTAGCGTGCCGACTTACAATGAGACCTAAAACATCAAGTACTATTAGCTCCACTTAAATAATATGAAAGAGACACTACAATTACAAGACAATTTTATTTTCATTTCTTGGCTGAGCGCCCAGAGCTGCAGCAACATAATGTACCTAATAAACCATAACTCCAATTCTACCGGTAGAATGATATAAAATTATAGAATGTAACAAGCCAGTCTCAGGCCTGAACTTGCTGAATAATGGGCAAAGGGTGTAAACAGAGAACTCAAACATATAATCATCACACGGTCAGTGGGCATGCTCTGCCAACTTGAACATTGTTCCACCCTTTTAGCAGGCTTGGTACTGTTCTGTCCCATTCCCAGAAGAAAGGGGACAGTTGATTGTTAGACAATAGTTTTCATCCAAGTCCATTGTCTATCCCCAACAGTGGACAGCTTCGCAGAAATCACAACTGTCAAGCTAATGTCTGTAGAGAACAGCTTTAAAAACCAATGTTTCCTTCATCTAAAACGATTTGTTTAGTTTTTGTGTTGTCCAAGTCCTTTTGGGGCATATATCCCCTCACTTCCAGCCCCAGTGACAACCCTCTCACTGGAACCACCAATGATTAGTGACTTGGATCTTCAGATGAATACAAGCCTCCCCCTCAGCACACCATGGTTGCAACGATAGAGCTAAACTCAAAGCACAATTCCAGTTGACCACCAAATGTACCTAGAGGAGGGCCCGGACACCAACTTATCTTTGGGTTTTTGGTTCTTAAGGATCACCTAATTTGTAGGGATGCACCAATAACGTTTTTTTTTTTTTTTTTTTTTTTTTTTTACTGGCGAGTACAAGTACTGATAGTTACGGTCAAGTACTCGCCGATACAGAGTGTAGATACCTTTGCGGTGCAATTTGAGCCCATACAAAATGAATCGGCTCAGTTTGCACTGTAAAGAATTGCAGGCGATTTGTACAGGAATGTGGTGCAATTCTTTTCCGAATCCCATGCGGCTTCCCACATCACTCCTGTGTGAACCCAGGCGGAAGTCACTATGACTAGTCTGGGTTCAATCAGGAGTGGTGGAGGAAACGGTGTGTTATTCGGACAGGAATTAGACCACATTCCTGTTTAAAATACATGCGATTATTTGCAGTGAGATTTGAGCCCATGCATTTTTTGCAAAGGTATTGGTTTCCGGTATCAGAGAATTTGTACGAGTACTCATGCAAATGCTTAATATCAGCCCCAATACCGATATTCGTACAACCCTACTAATTTGTATACTAGCAGTCTCTCCCAACATCAGAACCTCGGGCATAATGGTTTATCTTGTGACACTAGTGGTTGGGGGGTGGGCAGTAATAAGCCACAGTTGAGCTATGCTTTCACTGCTCTGCAACTGCTACCACCTTTAGCTCCAGAGACGGTGGTCGTGGTGTACACATACTTTCGGACGCCACGCTTTGCGGTTGAAGCAGGAATTATACTCCGTATATATTGCCATGCAAGCACGAAAGTTTGGACTTCAAGGGGGTCAAAGCAGGCAATAAAACACCTCCTGTCAAATGCTCTCTAAAAGTGATCTAGTAGTGTGGATGAGCCCTTATGCCCCGTACACACGATTGAAAATTTGGCCAGCAAAAGACCAATGAGAGCTTTTGGTTGGAAAATGCGTCCATGTATATGCTCCATTGGACTTTTGCTGGCCGAATTCTCACCAGCAAAAGATTGAGAGCAGGCTCTCAATTTTTTCAGTCGGAAAAAGTTCCAATCGGAAACTCCAATCATCTGTACAAATTCCGACGAGCAAAATTACCAAGCATGCTCGGAAACAATTAGACATATACTCGGAAGCATTGAACTTCATTTTCTCGGTTCGTTGTAGTGTTGTACGTCACTGCGTTCTTGATGGTCGAAAGTTCAGCGAACTTGTGTGACCGTGTTTATGCAAGCCAAGCTTGAGCGGAATTCTGTTGGAAAAACCATCCAAAGTTTTTTCCGATGGAAAATCCACTCGTGTGTACGGGGCATTAGAATTAGGCTGGCCATACATGTTCAATTCTCTTGTACAATTTTCTTTTAGATTCACCAAAAACTATATAATACGGGGAGGTCAAAACTAAACAATTTCAATTGTATCCAATTAGACAGACCCTTGCACTACATAGTTGAAGGTAAATCTAAAGAAAATTGTATAATCTATGACCAGTCTTAGGGAATAAATCAATATTGGCTCTCCAGCTTGCTGATTGGACAATCAAGAAACAGCAATAAAGTCATTTTAGCTCACTCTGTTCTCTCCTCCAATCTACATGTGCTAGTGACAAAGCTTGATTGGTGCCCTCTCACAGTCATTGTGTATAGGAGAACAAGAGGTCAATATCGAGACAAATTCCAGTGTGGACTAAAATACATGAATTATTAAAAACACAGCTGCAGTAAGTGATTGCCTATTATTTAGACCTTCAACAAGCTGGGAAACTTTTTAAACTCAACCATGAACTCCCCATTGGCCAGCAATGAGTAAAAGGTCTCTTTTCAGAAAGCAGCCCGATATAGAAAGGTTGAAGCTTCCTCCTAGCCTCTGGCTAGACCTCTCACATCTTACATCCAACACACACAAACCCCCCCCCCCCCCCCCCCCCGATCCAGGATACCTATGAATGTGTCTGCTGAGCCGAAGACACCGACTACTAAGCTGCGGTAACTTTCCATTTCACATAATGCTTCTCCAGTAATAACAGTGCTCAGGACATGAGCTGTAAAAAGTCTCTTAAAATGTCTCTATAAATGTAATTGAATTGGAAGGCATTTGTGGTGATGTCTAGTCAATGCATTGCTATAAGAGTTCCACTGCTACCTGGAAACAATCATTCTGTAGTCATACTTTCCCAAACTGGTAAAACATATGTGCAAGTTTACGTCACCCCCACTGGTTTTTAAAGTAAGGTCCTGTTCTTCTCAGGCCCCCCCCCCAGGGACTCTAAGTACTTATTCTTGCGGGTAGTTAGAATCTTTAAATATTTACAAACAAAATGAAGGTTTCCTATTTAGAATAATAAGCTGCAACCTGTGGTTGCAGGAAAGAAATTTGCATTGTGTATGGCCAGCCTAGGAAACATGGTGGAACCAAAGCTTTTGTTTTTGCTACTCTTGACAAACGGATCACTAAAAGTCTCATAACCCCTTCCCCAGGCTTGGACAGTTCAGCCAGTGCAACGCTACCAATCAAGTTTTCTGAAGAGTTAATGGTTAATGCAGATGTCAAGTTTCAATTTAAGAAAGAACACTTGTAAACTAAAGAATAAAGAGCAAAGTCCAATGACCATTTGCATTTGTTTTCTTTAGTCAGATCCATTTGAGTAAAAATAAAATATTTAACTCGCCTCATGCCTGTTGCTAGGGGGTCCTTCATAATCTGCCTCCTTCAGTGCCCGGGCACCCGTCATTTCCCCTCGGCACAGTCAGTCATCTGGGACACGTGACAGGTCCCAGATGACTGCATGGCATACCATGGCGCAGCACGGATCACGCAGTGGGTGGCAGGCTGTGAAGCGGAGTGCCCACAGTAAGAATGCTGGTGCCACCGAGCGGAGGGGTGGGGGGGTGAGCAAAGCTTCATTCCCCCCTCATCGCTGGACCCTGGTACAGGTAAGTGTCTGATTATTAAAAGTCAGCAGCTGCAGTATTTGTAGCCAACTTTAAAAAAAAAACTAAAAACATTTTTTATAAGGGGCAACCCCCTTTACGCAGAACTGGACCCATCAATTTAACCATTTCCCAAAACCATAAATTAGATTGAAGACATGTCATGAATGATATCTGTCACAGCTTGTGCTCTCAACCATCAAGTGGCTGGTGTCATAACTGATCGTATGTGCAGCATCACAACAGCTGCAGATCAGAGGCCAAGATGGCAGCTTCTGTGGCTGTAAAGGACAGGAGGGTTTAGCTCCGCTTTAAGGGACTTTCACAGGGGACGATCGGATCAGGTTCACCTGTCAGTTTTATCCGAAGGCCCACACATTCCTATGGACTGGTGGGTGTAAATGAACATGTGTCCATTTACACCCACCTACCCCCGGTTCCTATCTGGACCACTAAAAAAAAAAAAAACAATTAAAAATAAAAAATAAAAAATAAAAATGGGAGGGCCGAGTCCTCTTCCATCTGGAGCGAGCGCATCACAGGCAGCCGGGTGTAAGAGCAGAATCAGTTTGCTCCTGGCCACTCCATACAGCAGAGCAGACTCCATCCATCTCCACTCCACATAAACTGAGCCGACACAGACCGGTTATCTGCCCCACTCTGCTCCAATCACAAGGGAATCAGTGGATTAGTCCCCTGTTCAAATCATTAGTGAGACCTCATCTGGAATATGCAGTTCAGTTCTCAAAAAGGATATCGGGGAACTGGAGAAAGTGCAGAGAAGGGCAACCAAACTGATAAGGAGGCATGGAGGAACTCAGCTATGAGGAAAGATTAGAGGAACTGAATTTATTCACTCTTGATAAGAGGAGATTAAGGGGGGATATGATCAACATGTACAAATATATAAGGGGTCCATATAGGGAACTTGGTGTCGAGTTATTCACTTTACAGTCAACAAAGAGGACAAGGGGGCACTCTTTACGTCTAGAGGAAAAGAGATTTCATCTCCAAATATGGAAAGGTTTCTTCACAGTAAGAGCTTTAAAATGTGGAATAGACTCCCTGCAGAGGTGGTTATGGCTAGCTCAGTAGATTGCTTTAAGAAGGGCCTGGATTTCCTAAATGTACATAATATAACTGGGTACTAACATTTATAGGTAAAGTTGATCCGGGGAAAATCCGATTGCCTCTCGGGGGATCAGGAAGGAATTTTTTCCCCTGCTTTAGCAAATTAGATCATGCTCTGCTGGGGGTTTTTGCCTTCCTCTGGATCAACTGTGGGTATAGTTGTATTAAACAGTGGTGATTAAATACAACCAAAAGAAAGCTCTATTTGTGTGAGCAAAATAATACAAATTTAATTTGGGTGCAGTGTAGCATTGTCGTTAAAAAGTGCAAGAGCACTGAAAGCTGAAACTTGGTCTGGGAAGGAAGAGGGTGAAGGTGCCCTGTATTGTGGTGGTTAAGGTGGCAGCATAACAAGACAGTTTGGACAATTTCATGCTCCCAACTTTGGCGTGCGACACGTGGAATGCTGCTCATTGGGATTAACACACTTAAAAAAAGGGGACGATCCCTTCTTACCATCTGTGATAAGGAGACGGTTTACCAGCATGTGCTGAGCTTTTAATTGGACTGTTACACTGGATTATGAGCTTTGCATTTTTTACACAACTATTTTTCACATTGAGGTCTTTGCACAATTTCTTTTAATAATAGTTGTTGCCGCTATTGGTACAGATATTTGCACATTAGCACCATCACATATGTTGCATTGATATTTGTTTTCTTGCATAACTTTTTTGGGGTTGTCACATTTTTTTCAAAACTGATTTAAATGTACTTTATCTATACAGTGCTGCACTTTAGTATTTTGTATATACTTTGTACATTCAGTGTAGTGTTAGCTGATGTCCCTGTGGACATGTTTGTCCTAGAACAGATTTATACTTTTAATTCTATTCTTAAAATGCTCTAGGAGGCAAAATTTGCTAGCTCTTCTTTCAGACACTCTGAAGCAGGGGTCTTAACCACTTAACAACCGCCCATTGCCGATTAACGGCATCAGGGCGGTTGTTTAACTCTAAGAGGCCGTTAATTAACGGCCTCCTAGAATTCTGCTCTCGCGCGCCCCCTGGGGCGCGCACACGAGAGCATCCGTGACCGCTGGGTCCAGTGGACCCGGCGCATCACGAATCACGGTAAACGGCCGCTCATCGCGGCCGTTTACCACGTGATCGCTCCGTCAAATGACGGAGTGATCACTTGTAAACAAGCCGGCGTCATGTTATGACGCCGGTTCCTCCCTCCCCCTCTCTGTACCGATCGGTACAGCGGAGGGGGAAGAGAACGGTGTCAGCAGCGATGTGGGCTGCATCTGCAGTGCCCACATCGCTGCTCACCGAAAATTAACCCCTCAAATCCCTGCAAATACTCTGCATTACTCTGCAATTCCCTGCAAATACTCTGCATTACTCTGCAATTCCCTGCAAATACTCCGCAATTCCCTGCAAATACTCCGCATTGCCCTGCAACACTCCGCATTGCCCTGCAACACTCCGCATTGCCCTGCAACACTCCGCATTGCCCTGCAACACTCCGCAATGCCCTGCAACACTCCGCAATGCCCTGCAACACTCCGCAATGCCCTGCAACACTCCGCAATGCCCTGCAACACTCCGCAATGCCCTGCAACACTCCGCAATGCCCTGCAACACTCCGCAACGCTCTGCAATACCCTGCAACACTCTGCAACACCCGCCAATACCCTGCAACACTCTGCAATGCTCTGCAACCCCCGCCGATACCCTGCAACACTCTGCAATGCTCTGCAACCCCCGCCGATACCCTGCAACACTCTGCAATGCTCTGCAACACCCGCCAATACCCTGCAACACTCTGCAATGCTCTGCA
This sequence comes from Lithobates pipiens, assembly GCF_037356315.1. NCBI lineage: Eukaryota > Metazoa > Chordata > Amphibia > Anura > Ranidae > Lithobates > Lithobates pipiens. The sequence continues at coordinate 123,813,037 of NW_027507685.1, read as the reverse complement.
ACACCCGCCAATACCCTGCAACACTCTGCAATGCTCTGCAACACCCGCCAATACCCTGCAATGCTCTGCAACGCAGTACTCTGCAACACCATGCTCTGAGATACCCAGCCATAGTCGGTGATACCCTGCAATACCCAGCCATAGACATCTCCCGCCGCCCTCCGCCCTCCGGTGCTTCTACCGAATCGCTAATACGATCAAAGCCAGAATCTTTTTTTTTTTCAGGCTTCCCAGCTTAGAGGTGAGATGTGGGTCTTATTAACCCCACATCTCACTGTAAAGAGGACCTGTCATGCCATATTCCTATTACAAGGGATGTTTACATTCCTTGTAATAGGAATAAAAGTGATCAAAAAAATTATTTTTGGGGAAAAAAATGTCAAACTAAAATAAATAAAGTAAAATGAACAATAAAAAAAAAATGTTTTTTTTAAAGCGCCCCTGTCCCCATGTGCTCGCATGCAGAAGCGAACGCATGCGTAAGTCCCGCCCACATATGAAAACGGTGTTCAAACCACACATGTGAGGTATCGCTGCGAACGTTAGAGCGAGAGAAATAATTCTAGCCCTAGACCTCCTCTGTAACTCAAAACATATAACCAGTAAAAAAAAATGTAAATCGTCGCCTATGGGGATTTTTAAGTAGCGACGTTTGCCGCCATTCCACGAGCGTGTGCAATTTTGAAGAGTGACATATTAGGTATCTATTTACTCAGCGTAACTTCATCTTTCACATTATGCAAAAATTGGGCTAACTTTACTGTGTTTTTTTTTTTTTAAGCACAAAACAGTTTTTTTTCCAAAAAAAAGCATTCGAAAAATTACTGCGCAAATACCGTGCGAGATAAAAAGTTGCAAAGACCACCATTGTATTCTCCAGGGTGTTTGCTAAAAAAACATATATAATGTTTTGGAGTTCTATGTAATTTTCTAGCAAATAAATTATGATTTTTACATGTAGGAGAGAAATGTCAGAATTGTCCTGGGTGCTCCAGAACGCCTGATGGCACTCCCTGCATGTTGGGCCTCTGTATGTGGCCACGCTGTGTAAAAGTCTCACACATGTGGTATCACCATACTCGGGAGTAATAGCAGAATGTGTTTTGGGGTGTAATTTGTGGTATGCATATGCTGTGTGTGAGAAATAACCTGATAATATGACAATTTTGTGAAAAAAAAAAAAAAAGTAAAAAGAATCTTGATTTTGCAAAGAATTGTGGGAAAAAATGACAACTTCAAAAAACTCATCATGCCTCTTACTAAATACCTTGGAATGTCTTCTTTCCAAAAAGGGGTCATTTGGGGGGTATTTGTACTTTTCTGGCATGTTAGGGTCTCAAGAATTGAAATAGGCCGTCAGTCCTTCAGGTGTGATCAATTTTCAGATATTGGCACCATAGCTTGTGGACTCTAACTTTCACAAAGACCAAATAATATCCACCAATTTGTACTTATTTTTACCAAAGATATGTAGTAGTATAAATTTTGGCCAAAATTTATGAAGAAAAAATTTCTAATCTGCTAAATTTTCTAACAGAAACAAAGAAAAATTCGTTTTTTTACAGAATTTTCGGTATTTTTTCTTTTATAGCACAAAAAAAAAAAAACCCAGCGGTGATTAAATACCACCAAAAGAAAGCTCTATTTGTGTGAAAAAAAGGACAAAAATTTCATATAGGTCCAGTGTTGCATGACTGAGTAATTGTCATTCAAAATGCGAGAGCACCGAAAGCTGAAAATTGGTCTGGTTATTAAGGGTGTTTAAGTGCCCAGTGGTCAAGTGGTTAAACTGGCAGCCCTCCAGCTGTTGCAGAACTACAAGTCCCATCATGCCTCTGCCTGTGGGAGACATGCTTGTAACTGTCAGCCTTGCAATGCCTCATGGGACTTGTAGTTCTGCAACAGCCGGAGGGCCATCAGTTTGAGACCCCTGCAGTCTGGAGGGAAAATGAACTTGGACGTCAACCAAATAGGCAAAAAAAAAAAAATGTATGTATGTATGTATGTATGTATATATATATTTTTTTTTTTTTTTTTTTTTAAAGCCAGATGGTAGCAAGGAATTGATTCCAAATCCAAGATCCAAACTACTGGTAACTGCTTCCATTAGTAGACATGCACATTAATGTAGTAAAGAGAGCCACCCCTGCCCTTGTCCATTTGAGAAATTGAGACAAAAAAAAAAAGTGAGTACTAAAAAGGCAAAACTTTTTTTTCCAGTTTTGGACAGAGAGGAGAGAGATTAGAACCCATCAGTTCTTTTCATTTCTGTGTCCTGGTTGGGGAGATTCCCCCTTTCCATTTGTCCTGTTTAGGATCATCATTGAAAGTAAAAGAAAATCCCAAATTTTGGGTTGTCCCCAGAAAAGTAATAGCAGAGAAATCTAGTTCTGGTGGCCCGGGGGTCCTCTAATTTGCAGGGATTTTCTCTCACTTGCGGTGCCAATTCACAGCAAATTCACTGTGGGTTCGGCATCGCATCTCAATCACAACCCGTCCATGCAAACCGATTGCAAAGTGTACGTTAAGTTATTGTCACCCCGCAAAATGCAACGCAGTTTGCAGAATTGGATCACATGGGTGTGAACACCCATGGGATCAGATTGTGGTGTGGACAACCGGGTGCCTTAAAGAGGAGTTGCAACCGGTTCTGCGTTTATTAATAGTCTGCAGCTACTTTTAATAAACACTCACTCACTTGTCCCACAGTCCACAATTCGGACATCCAAAGCCTTACTTCATTCCCCTCACCTGTCTGCGGCGCCAGCATTACAATTGTGGGCATCCGACTGTGAAAGCTTGCGGTTTCACAGTTGGATGCGCACTACGTGAGTCGCACTGCATGTCCTAAATGGTTGTGGAATCTTCTGGGACACGTGACGTGTCCCAGAAGATTGCACGGAGGGAGGGAGGTGTCGCTTAGGGGGAGAGGAGTCGTTGCCTAGGCAGACCGGGTGGAAGTGGGAGCATGTTACCTGTCAAAACTAGCCCCCCCCCCCCCCCAAATAAAAAAAAATTATGTGGCATGTCCGGGAGTAAGAAGTACTTAAATCGGTGCACATTTGGGTGGAACTCTGCTTTAACAGCAGCACAGAGATGGGTAAAATGCAAAAGCTAGCGCTAAGTTACTTCCCATGTTAAACCTGTCACTATAGGCTGGTATAGGCGAAGCATTCACACTGGCCCAAGCTTGCCAAATTGCAGTAAATGAACTACAGCACAGCAGATGGAGCCGAGCAGACAATGTAATATGAGCAGCGCACCTCCCATACACAGGTCATATATTAGTGGATGTGAAGGACGGTGAACAAGGCCTGTCTATTTTTACCTTTGAACCTTCATCCTCCTCCGGTATAGGGAGCCAAGCTTTCCAGCTATGACATTGTGTTCTGTACGTCCGGCTGGGTTCTGGTCGCTGGACCAAAGAATAACAGGGTATGTAAAGATACCCGAGCGTCTAAGGGCTTGTTCACACTTAACAAATTTCCTAATGCTCAAACGCTCCTATATAGTTTTTATGGGCATCAAACAAGCGTCAATAAGCTTTAGTATGAGCAATAGACAGGCGTTTTATGAGGAGTTAAAAATGCTCCCCAAATGCCATATGGGCAGTTTTGACGCGCGTTAAAACTGCTCCACAAAAGCCTAATACATTACAGTAAACAAACTAATCTATATTAAGGCTTACCTATAGGCGCTTGAAATCGCTCCTAAACCTCCACGGTTTAGGACAGTGATGGCGAACCTTGGCACCCCAGATGTTTTGGAACTACATTTCCCATGATGCTCCAGTACACTGCAGAGTGCCAGAGCATCATGGGAAATGTAGTTCCAAAACATCTGGGGTGCCAAGGTTCGCCATCACTGGTTTAGGAGATCTTTTTTAAAAAGCCCGATGACATCGGTGCATGCGCCCTTTATTAGAAATGGAACAATGTGCCCTTTCTAGAGGTCATGCCGTGACTGGCGGCGCACGCGGGGGAGTGACGTCATGCAACTCCGACCAGTCACAGAGCCGGAGTTCACAGCCTCGGAAAGGAAAAGGGCCGAAGATGGATGCTCACTGCTAGTGGGGACAGCGGTGACATCACAGGCTTCGGTGTCAGGTAAGTGACACATAATGGGCTACTATGCGATGCATACTAGCCCATTATGCTTTACCTTTGCAGGGAAATAAAGAGGAAGTAAAACCCACAAGTATTTACTTCCTCTTTAATGCAGGGGGTCTCAAACTGGTCGCCCTCCAGCTGTTGCGAACCAAGTCCCATAAGGCATTGCAAGGCTGATAGTTACAAACATGACTCCCACAGGCAGAGGCATGATGGGACTTGTAGTTTGACAACAGCTGAAGGGCCGCCAGTTTGACACCCCTTCTCCAAAGCCTATAGAAGGGAAACACCATGACAAAACTCACAGGTTCCTCATAATTTACCAGCCAAGTAAAAAGTCACCTCGGCTTTTGCATTATAAACTCCAACATAATGTTCTCAAAAAGTAATTACCTAAAGAATATTATAAGCTGAAAAAAAAAGAATTAAACATTTTTTTATATCACACATACAAACCAAAGTAATAGGACAAGTCAGTCGTGGTTACACTCGGACAATATTTGACTTTCTCTAATAATCATTGATCGGACAAACACAGGAACTTATTAAACCGTTTACAGAGTTCAGTGTCCAACACAAGTTGTTTTTTCCTGCACCGTTTAACCCTTTACAGCCAGACTAAACCCAAAAACAAACATTGATTATAGTACCAATTCGTATATGTGGTGGCTGCATTTGTTTTTTTAGGCTTTCTTCCTTTTTTTTCCCCCTTGGTGATCCTACCAGCAAGTCTGATGTTTTTCTATAGAACAAGCTGTCCTGCAAATGTAGCAGTTTCAGATAAACCATTTATCACTGAAAGGGGTGCTTACGATGGTCAGCTTTTATAAAATGTAAAAACCTTTATCCCAAAAGAAAAGAAAAAAAAAAAAAACCCTGTTCACGGTTACAGCGTATAAAATGTTATCTGGAGTTTGGCTTCAAATTTGCTAGTGTAGCTATATCTGCCAGTACATATAACACTCCCCTATCCCCAGAGTGACAATTCTGTTGCCCCCTGTGCTCTGTCACTTATATAGAGCAGGTGTGAGTTGCCAGGTCACCAAGGAAAAAAAAAAAAAAAAAAAAAAAATTAATAAAAATGTGTGTATATTTTAATAATAATAATAATAATAATAATAATAATAATAATAATAATAATAATGCAGCCACCACCTCTAATGACTGGTAAGTTGCTATATTTTACATTATTGGCTTTGGGTTTAACACCACTTTAAGCCTCACTGACTTTTCTTCCAAGCTTAGAACATTTTTGAACCACAACACTGCCCTATACATTATGTCTAGTGTTGGACAGGGTAATGAATAGTCATACCTTTGCCAAGTCTTTATTACTTCCTGTCACCCCCTTTCTGTTTCCAGTGGGGGGGGGGGGGGATAAAGCAGTGGCAAAACTACCAGGGTCACACAGGTCGCACTGGCAACCAAGTCCTGGAGTTCGGCCACCATTGGGGGGGGGGGGGATTTTTGGGCCCCCCACCCCCCCAAGACAACAGGAAGGGGACCTGCTACAGAACATGGGCTTGGTTCCACCCCAAAGTCATGCGACTTTGCAATTTCCTTGCGACTTTCATTATACATTGCAGTCTATGGCACCGATTGGAGTAAAGGGTGCTAGAATCAGTGGGAAGAGCCCCAGGAAACCAACAGAAAGGGCCCTGGCAGTCAGAGGGGCCCTTCATGATTTCTTGCAGCAGGGCCCTGAAGGTTCTAGTTACTCCTCTGGGTAAGGCATAGCTTTGCAGAGTTTTTACTGCTTGTGCTTTCTTCTCCTAGTAACTCTCGTCCCCCTTTAATTCCTCTAGCTGTCACGAAGGTGTAAAGGGACCGTTGTCTCCAGTGTGGTCACTGACAGAATTAAATACCCAGCAGAAATTATAACAGATGAAGAAGGGCACATTTACATGATTCAGAAACAAAACCAACATCTCAGAAGAGCAAACAGAAAGGCTGCACAGGTTATATTGTGTGTCTATTATCGAGACCATTTGGACAAACTTTGACATTTGAGCTTTTCCTCAAAGTGCCTCTCACATGCAATGAAATTTGCCAAGATGAACCTGCATCATAGTAAACATCATGTGGAGCACTGCTCACCAGCTGTGGCCCTTAGCTTGCCTTTATATATGGTCCTTGGGGCGCCATTCCTCCCACTGACACCAATGAAGGGGCGCTATTCCTCCCGCTGACACCAATGACGGGGCGCTATTCCTCCCGCTGACACCAATGACGGGGTGCTATTCCTCCCGCTGACACCAATGACGGGGCGCTATTCCTCCCACTGACACCAACGACGGGGCGCTATTCCTCCCGCTGACACCAACGACGGGGCGCTATTCCTCCCGCTGACACCAACGACGGGGCGCTATTCCTCCCGCTGACACCAACGACGGGGCGCTATTCCTCCCACTGACACCAATGCCCGGACATTTTCTACTATCACTGGCCACAGTCCCACCCCTCCAAAGTCTGAGGGATAGTAAACTGGCCCTATGTTTGTTTAGAAAGTTTGAAGACCCCTGATGTACAGGAAGCTTGAGGTCAGCACAAAGATCCAGCAAACTTATAGGCTGCATAATGGTTCAAGTGTTAAAATAACCTCCTGAACTGTATGCACCTCATGTATGAGGACAAGGACACTAAATTACCTTTTTCCTTGTGGAGCCATTTTTCAACAGACAGGACTTTGACAGCGACTGGTAGCCACCGATGACCTGGATCTCTTCAGCCGTTGGAAACCTCTTTTTGAGCAGTGCCCCAATTTCAGAAAAGGGAGCCTCAAATCCATCCGAAGACTTTCTTTTTGAGCTGGTGTCATCATCGTCCTCTTCATCCACTACCGGTGTCCTAAAGGCCTCTTTCTCAGTAACAGGCTTCCTTTTGGGGATAATCGTAAACGTGTTGGTGCCCTTAGTGCGGACAGAGGAGAGGGAAGCATGAGGTCGGTAGGAAGCCGATGCAGGGTCCGTTGGTAATTTTGACGTTGGTTTGGCCTCCCTGCTTAGCTCTTGGTCATCAACATTCACTATGTCATCTATGTTGGTGACGGGAATATCCGCTTTAGCTACATCTTCATGTATTTTAGTGACTGGTACAGTCAATATGTCCACAGCATCTCCTTCATTTACACTACTGAAGTACTCTAGCTCAGCTCCAATGTCAGTGAAGGATTGACCTTCTGCAGATTTGGATGGCAAAAGGCCACTTTTCCAGTCAAAATCCGACAGTGAAGGTACGCTAGAAGATTTGAAGGCAACAGAACTGGGAATCTGCTCTATCGTCTCATCCGCCTTAACCGAAGCAACAACTTCCTTTACCCGGACACCATTTCCTCCCGGAGAATCCGTGGAATCCAACTTGGGTCCATTAAATGTGGAAGCACTAACTTGGACTTTTGGCTCGTCTTTGGTGGTGACGTGGACGGCACTGCCAGTCACCGGAGCAGAAGGGTCCTGCCTCTTCTTTGGAATAAAAACAAAAGAGTTCTTAGACTGCATTCGAATGTTTGCCAGGGCTTTTGCTTGGATGTCATCATCTGCGATTTTGCTTAGGTCTGGCTTTGGTGCAGGCCTGATTTCAAAGGAATCATTGCTGCTGGTGGGGAAGGAAACTTTCATTAGCTGGCTGGGAGTGGCACTGGTGAAGCTGTTGTCACAGTGGTTGTGGGATGAGCTTTCAGAATGACTGGCACTGGATAAGGGAGGGATGCTATTTTTGGGGTGATTCACCTCAGACTTTGGCCTCCAATCATTGGCGCCTTTGGGGAGCTCATTGGTGGAATCGTACACAGGAGATGGCACTACTCCACTTCCCTCAGAGGACCGCCGAGCTGGGGTACCTCTAGGTCGCTTACTTTTAGACAGGAGATCTTGAATAGTAATAGAACTGCTTGTTTTTGCATTTACCTCAGAGGGGTCAACGTGACCGTTGGTAAGAGGCGAAGAGCTCTTTACGGTTGCATCAGAAGGCCGGGCCTTGCTAAGCGAGGCAGCTTTAGGGTTGACAAGGATGGTGTTGCCACCGGTCTTCTGGGCAACATTCATGAGTTTGGACAGCGGATGATGGTTAGTGTACCCGGCTTCAAACTTCTCCCGGACGTTCGCTACAATAGGGGAAACCAATTTCTCATCGGTGGGCGTGTCATTACGAGGGGACAGTGGTGCCAATGAAGAAGGTGAGATGGCAGGTGGTGTAATGGGACTGGGAGGTCTTTTGTGAAACAAACCAGGATCTGGCAAAGAATGAACAGCAGGTGCTTTGGAAGGGAGCCAGGATGGGTTGTTCAAAGGAAAACGCTTGCCATCTTCTTCCAAAATGGAGGCGGACGATGGGGAGATCTCCCCGGACCGCTTGGGTGCCTTATTTTGTGCGGCATTACCCTGCCGGTCAGCGAGGGCAGGTTTTGGCAACAGAGCGGGCTTATTGTCCCTTTCCAGTAGATTCTCCCAACTCCTCGACCGCATTGGTTTGCTGTGACCATGGTCAAACTTCTCCAGTAGCCGGCTGACCCGGCCTGCCTCCTCCAGCACCTCGTTATGGTCCAACGGCTCTTTCATGGGGGCGACCTGATTTTTTTTAATTGGCTCTCTGACCGGGGGCTCCGGCTCATAGATGACCACCTCCGAGGCTCGTATCTCGGCCACTTTGCTGCCCCTCTTGGCCAGCAGTTCTTCGATGGGATCTGCGCCGGTACCGGCGACGTGGCTGTTCTGGTTGAAGTAGCCGGGGTCGGACTCAATGATGATGATGTTCTCGGCTCGGATGGTGCGGATCCCCGGGACATGGCCGTAGATGTCCAGCAGATGCCGAATGGGGGAAGTGGATCTTCCCGCGGAGGAGGGGTAATGATGGTGATGTTGTGGTCGCCGGCGGCGACGTTCATGTTCCAGCTTGATGAAGGGGTTCTCATGGAGGGGACCTAGGCTGTCCTGCAGCACCAGGCGCTCAGGGCTGCCCTTCCTGGAGTGCCGGCTGGGGGACACATCATTCCCCCGGGAGGACAGTACACCACCACCGCTCGCCATCTTCTGCCTCTTCCTCTCCAGCACCTCCAGCTTCCAGGCCGGCATCTTACCCGGCTCCATCCTGGACCAGCTCTTCGTACCGCCGCTCACCGCCATGCTCGCTGCGGGGACAATCTCTGAACTTCGCCGCCCGCAGCTACCGAATGACTGACTGACTGGAGTCCCGAGCCCACAGCCAGTCCTGTCACGTCCAACCCCGCCTTGCCGAGCTACGTCAGCGCCAACAATACGCCCCCAAGTCCATGCGCACCTACCTCCGCCCCTTACCTGCTTCAGTCACGCCCCCCCGGCTAGTCACCTCAAACCCCATCCCACCTCGATGGACACTGCCGACTCCGCCCATCAGCTAGTTCCGTCACGCCCCCCCAGCTAGTCACCTCAAAGCCCATACCACCTCGCTGGAATCAGAAGCGCGAGCCGCCCATCAGCTAATTCTGTCACGCCCCCTTCAGCAGGTAACGCTGAACTAATGGCGCCCCCTGCCGGTTCTATCGTACCGAGCGAGCAAACATAACGCCTGTGCTGTGCTGTGCTCATGTCATGTCAGATTATTTTATTGCTAAAAAATTAATTACGACTTCCAAACATTTTATATATATATATATATATATATATATATATATATATATATATATATATATATATATATATATATATATATATATATATTTATTTTTATTATTTTTTTAAGCAGAGGCCCTAGAGAATAAATTGGGGGGGTTTTGCCATTTTTTTTATGTCACATGGTATTTGTGCAGCTAGTTTTCAAATGGAATTTTTAACCACCTCAATACAGGACACTTAAACCCCCTTCCTTCCCAGACCAATTTTCAGCTTTCAGTGCTCTCTCACTTTGAATGACAATTACTCAGTCATGCTACACTGTAACCAAATGAATTTTTTATCATTTTGTTCACACAAATAGAGCTTTCTTTTGGTGGTATTTATTCACCACTTCATTTATTATTTTTTGTAATATAAGCGAAAAAAGAGCGAATTTTTTGAAAAAAAAACAACATTTTCTACTTTCTCTTTTAAAAGAAACCAAAAAAATCAAATTTTGGCGAAAATTTAGGCCAAAATGTATTCTACTACATGTCTTTGGTAAAAAAAATCCTGATAAGTGTATGATCATTGGTTTGTGTGAAAGTTATAGAGCCTACAAGCCATGCTATGCATAATTGAAAATGTATCAATCCTAATGCACTGATGGCCTATCTCAGTTCTTGAGGCCCTAAAATGTCAGGACAGTACAATAACCCCCCAAATGACCCCTTTTTGGAAAGAAGACAGTCTGCGGTAATTGGTAAGAGGTGTAGTGAATTTTTTGAAGTTGCAATTTTTTCCCCATAATGCTTTGGAAAATTAAGAAATATATATATATATTTTTTTTTTTTTCACGAAATTATCATATTTACAAGTTATTTCTCACACATGGTGCAGGCATAATTGCAATTACACCCCAAAATACATTCTGCTATTCGTCCTGAGTATGGAGATACCCCATGTGTCAGACTTTTCCACAGCCTGGCCACATACAGAGGCCCAACATCCATGTAGCACCATCAGGCGTTCTAAAGGCATAAATTAACACATTTCAACACATGAAACACATTTCATTTCCTGAGTACCTATTACATTTTTGAAGGCCCTGGAGCACCAGGACAATGGAATTACCCACAAAGTGACCCCATTTTGGAAAGAAAACAACCTAATGTATATTCTATGAGGCATAATGAGTCTTTTGAACATGTAATTTCTTTCCACAATTTTTTAGAAAATGTGGAAAGAAAATGAAAACCTATTTTTTTTTCACAAAGTTGTCAATTTAGAAGATCTTTCTAACACATAACATGTACATAGCCAAAATGACACCCCAAAATACATTCTGCTACTCGTCCTGAGTATGGCGATACCCCATGTGTCAGACTTTTCCACAGCCTAGCAACATACAGAGGCCCAACATCCATATAGCACCATCAGGCGTTCTAAAGGCATAAATTACACATTTCATTTCCTGAGTACCTATTACATTTTTGAAGGCCCTGGAGCACCAGGACAATGGAATTACCCACAAAGTGACCCCATTTTGGAAAGAAAACAACCTAATGTATATTCTATGAGGCATAATGAGTCTTTTGAACATGTAATTTCTTTCCACAATTTTTTAGAAAATGTGGAAAGAAAATGAAAACCTATTTTTTTTTCACAAAGTTGTCAATTTAGAAGATCTTTCTAACACATAACATGTACATAGCCAAAATGACACCCCAAAATACATTCTGCTACTCGTCCTGAGTATGGCGATACCCCATGTGTCAGACTTTTCCACAGCCTAGCAACATACAGAGGCCCAACATCCATATAGCACCATCAGGCGTTCTAAAGGCATAAATTACACATTTCATTTCCTGAGTACCTATTACATTTTTGAAGGCCCTGGAGCACCAGGACAATAGAATTACCCACAAAGTGACCCCATTTTGGAAAGAAAACAACCTAATGTATATTCTATGAGGCATAATGAGTCTTTTGAACATGTAATTTCTTTCCACAATTTTTTGGAAAATGTGGAAAGAAAATGAAAACCTATTTTTTTTTCACAAAGTTGTCAATTTAGAAGATCTTTCTAACACATAACATGTACATAGCCAAAATGACACCCCAAAATACATTCTGCTACTCGTTCTGAGTATGGCGATACCCCATGTGTCAGACTTTTCCACAGCCTAGCAACATACAGAGGCCCAACATCCATATAGCACCATCAGGCGTTCTAAAGGCATAAATTACACATTTCATTTCCTGAGTACCTATTACATTTTTGAAGGCCCTGGAGCACCAGGACAATGGAATTACCCACAAAGTGACCCCATTTTGGAAAGAAAACAACCCAATGTATATTCTGTGAGGCATAATGAGTCTTTTGAACATATAATTTCTTTCCACAAGTTTTTGGAAAATGTGGAAAGAAAATAAAAACCTATTTTTTTTTCACAAAGTTGTCAATTTAGAAGATCTTTCTAACACATAACATGTACATAGCCAAAATGACACCCCAAAATACATTCTGCTACTCGTCCTGAGTATGGCGATACCCCATGTGTCAGACTTTTCCACAGCCTAGCAACATACAGAGGCCCAACATCCATATAGCACCATCAGGCGTTCTAAAGGCATAAATTACACATTTCATTTCCTGAGTACCTATTACATTTTTGAAGGCCCTGGAGCACCAGGACAATAGAATTACCCACAAAGTGACCCCATTTTGGAAAGAAAACAACCTAATGTATATTCTATGAGGCATAATGAGTCTTTTGAACATGTAATTTCTTTCCACAATTTTTTGGAAAATGTGGAAAGAAAATGAAAACCTATTTTTTTTTCACAAAGTTGTCAATTTAGAAGATCTTTCTAACACATAACATGTACATAGCCAAAATGACACCCCAAAATACATTCTGCTACTCGTCCTGAGTATGGCGATACCCCATGTGTCAGACTTTTCCACAGCCTAGCAACATACAGAGGCCCAACATCCATATAGCACCATCAGGCGTTCTAAAGGCATAAATTACACATTTCATTTCCTGAGTACCTATTACATTTTTGAAGGCCCTGGAGCACCAGGACAATGGAATTACCCACAAAGTGACCCCATTTTGGAAAGAAAACAACCCAATGTATATTCTGTGAGGCATAATGAGTCTTTTGAACATATAATTTCTTTCCACAAGTTTTTGGAAAATGTGGAAAGAAAATAAAAACCTATTTTTTTTTCACAAAGTTGTCAATTTAGAAGATCTTTCTAACACATAACATGTACATAGCCAAAATGACACCCCAAAATACATTCTGCTACTCGTCCTGAGTATGGCGATACCCCATGTGTCAGACTTTTCCACAGCCTAGCAACATACAGAGGCCCAACATCCATATAGCACCATCAGGCGTTCTAAAGGCATAAATTACACATTTCATTTCCTGAGTACCTATTACATTTTTGAAGGCCCTGGAGCACCAGGACAATAGAATTACCCACAAAGTGACCCCATTTTGGAAAGAAAACAACCTAATGTATATTCTATGAGGCATAATGAGTCTTTTGAACATGTAATTTCTTTCCACAATTTTTTGGAAAATGTGGAAAGAAAATGAAAACCTATTTTTTTTTCACAAAGTTGTCAATTTAGAAGATCTTTCTAACACATAACATGTACATAGCCAAAATGACACCCCAAAATACATTCTGCTACTCGTCCTGAGTATGGCGATACCCCATGTGTCAGACTTTTCCACAGCCTAGCAACATACAGAGGCCCAACATCCATATAGCACCATCAGGTGTTCTAAAGGCATAAATTACACATTTCATTTCCTGAGTACCTATTACATTTTTGAAGGCCCTGGAGCACCAGGACAATGGAATTACCCACAAAGTGACCCCATTTTGGAAAGAAAACAACCCAATGTATATTATGTGAGGCATAATGAGTCTTTTGAACATATAATTTCTTTCCACAAGTTTTTGGAAAATGTGGAAAGAAAATAAAAACCTATTTTTTTTTCACAAAGTTGTCAATTTAGAAGATCTTTCTAACACATAACATGTACATAGCCAAAATGACACCCCAAAATACATTCTGCTACTCGTCCTGAGTATGGCGATACCCCATGTGTCAGACTTTTCCACAGCCTGGCCGCATACAGAAGCCCAACATACAAGTACCACCTTCAGGCTTCTAACATATAGCATGTACACACCAAGAATTACACACCAAAATACATTCTGCTGAGCAAAGGGTAAAAAAAAGGCTCACCTGTGGTTTTAGCAGACAGGGACACCGTTCCAGAGCAGTCAAAGCATTTTCTAGACAGCCAAAGGAAATGTCCAGGAATTGTCCAGGCAGCAGACAGATATGGAAAATTATGAACATGGTTCAGTACAGTCCAAGGTTTAGCAGGCAGTTCAGGCATTGGCATGTCCAGTTCAGGTGGCAGGCACAGGCATGGCCAGTTTAGGTGGCAGGCAAAGGCAGGGCCAGTTCAGATGGCAGCAGGCGGCACTTTGTACATTGGGCCTTGGTCAGGTAAGACCCGAGGACAGGGGTAGAGGCTTCTTCCCACCCAAATCTCTACGAAGCCTCCGAGTCTCCAGACCCTAATCCGAGAAAACGAAAAACCTGGAGAAAAAGGTTTTCTCCACTCGGAAAACTTTTTCTGGAGCCCCTCACATGTGAGACCCCTGTGCTGTACAGTGGCAGGGCAAATGATCAGTTCAGGAGGCAGGCAAAAAGCATAGTCATTTAACAGGCCGAGGTCAATTCACGTTGAAGGCAGAAATATGTTTGGCAGAGGCATAGTCATTTTAACAGTCCGGGTCATACACAGAAATGGCAGAAAGTGGATACTGGAAAGAAATCATCTTCACTTTACTAATAGTTTAGTGAAGTATGATAGCTTCGATAGCAAGTTCCAATGCAGAGGCCTGGCTGGGAGGGACAGTCTGGACAGTAGTATCGGGTGTCACGGCGAATTCCTCTACTTGTACACACACGGCATCTTTTTTGGGGTTTGCAACCTGTTTGGGTAGGAGGGAGGATGTCGGGAAAGTGCCTTTCATGGAGTCTGGCTACTGCATCAGACCGAATTAGTTGAGTGGGTTGGCCATGGGGATAGACAAGGGCTGTGATGACATCTTCTTGGAATCTTAGATAGGTCAGGGAACTTTGGGTGCTCTTAGAAAAAATAATATAAGAATTAAACATGGCCAATTGCATCAAATAAACGGCGACTTTCTTGTACCAAAACAGTGATCTCCTGGTGGCCAAGTAGGGCTGCATCATCTGGTCATTCATATCCACCCCCCCCCCCATGTATAAGTTATACTCGTGGATACATTTTGGCTTCTGGATGGGGCCTTTTCTTCTTTGCAGTTCCACCAAGGTGTCATTGTGTATTGTGGAAAGGATGTAGACATCTCTTTTTTTTATCTCTCCACTTCACCGCTAGTACCTCGTCAGTCCGCATACTGGCCATTTCACCCTGTTTTAATTTCTTGGTGACCAATATCTGTGGGAAACCTTTGCGGTTGGTCCATGCTGTCCCACAGGCCACAGTCTGCTTTAGGTATAGATGGCGGAAAAGTGGGAGACTTGTGTAGAAATTGTCTACATATAGGTGGTAACCTTTCCCAAGCAATGGTTGGATCAGCTGCCAGACAATTTTGCCACTTGTTCCCATGTAGGTAGGGCATCCAGGGGGGTTTAGCTGTCTGTCTTTTCCCTCATAAATTATGAAGTCATATGTGTAACCCGTGGCCCTGTCACACGCCTTATAAAATTTTACCCCACGTCTGGCTCTTTTACTGGGCATGTATTGTTGTATTGCAAGTCGCCCAGTGAAGTGTAATAGGGATTCATCCACACAAATATTTTTATCAGGGGTAAACATCTGTTTGAAACTGGCGGAAAAAAAATTGATTAGGGGCCGAATTTTGAATAATTTATCATAACTGGGATGATTTCGAGGGAGGCATTGGGCATTGTTATTGAAATGTAAAAATCTCATGATCATCTCATAACGGTTTCTGGGCATAATTGATGAATAGACCGGCATGTGGTGGATAGGTTGGGTAGACCAGTAGGAATGGACTTCATTTTTTTTTGTTAGCCCCATGTTGAGGGTTAGGCCAAGGAAAATTTTAAATTCTTCCACGGTGAGGGGTTTCCAAAAAAAAGGACGGGCATAGGAGGAACTGGGATTGTTGGCTATATGTTGGCTGGCATATAGATTACATTGCTCCACAATGTCAGTTAGGAGATCATTGGTAAAAAATAAATGAAAATAATAAAGTGGGGTTACATTTTCCATCTGTATCTGAGGGCCTGGCTGGGATGTAAAAAGGGGAATAACAGGTTCTACTGACGTATCGGGCAGCCATGTTGGATACAGCAGAACATCTGGAAGGCTAGTATGGGCACTGCCTCGTTGATGGGATGCTCCGTTGCTAGTATCTGGCCTATCTTCAAGGAAGGTTGCAGAACTGCTGGTGGATGCCTGCCTATCCCGGAGTGCTGCGCTGCTGGTGGATGCCTGCATATCATCCTGGAGTGGTGCGCTGCTGTTTGATGTCTGCGCCTGCTCATTTTTCCCGTTTCTCCTTGTTAGGATTCTATCTTCCTCGGTTTCCATCTCGGAGCCACTGCTTTCCACTGGCTCATAATCGCTATCCGAGTCTGACGGAGAGAGTTCCCCGCTACTCTCGTCCGACATACTCTGGAGCATCTGGAAAGCCTCCTCTGCGCTGTACGACCTTTTAGTCATGTTGACGGGCAGATGTCAGATGGCGGGCGGAAGATGTCAGATGGCGGGCGTCAGATGTGCCTGATGGCGGGTGTCAGATGGGCCTGATGGCGGGCGTCAGATGGGCCTGATGGCGGGCGTCAGATGGGCCTGATGATGGCGGGCGTCAGATGAGCCTGATGATGGCGGGCGTCAGATGGGCCTGATGATGGCGGGCGTCAGATGGGCCTGATGATGGCGGGCGTCAGATGGGCCTGATGATGGCGGGCGTCAGATGGACCTGATGATGGCGGGCGTCAGATGCGCCTGGTGATGGCGGGCGTTAGATGCGCCTGGTGATGGCGGGCGTCAGATGCGCCTGGTGATGGCGGGCGTCAGATGCGCCTGGTGATGGCGGGCGTCAGATGCGCCTGGTGATGGCGGGGCAGATGCGCCTGGTGATGGCGGGGCAGATGCGCCTGGTGATGGCGGGTCAGATGCGCCTGGTGATGGCGGGCAGATGCGCCTGGTGATGGCCGGGCAGATGCGCCTGGTGATGGCGGGGCAGATGCGCCTGGTGATGGCGGGCAGATGCGCCTGGTGATGGCGGGCAGATGCGCCTGGTGATGGCTCGGCAGATGCGCCTGGTGATGGCGGGGCAGATGCGCCTGGTGATGGCGGGTCAGATGCGCCTGGGGATGGCGGGTCAGATGCGCCTGGTGATGGCGGGCAGGTGCGCCTGGTGATGGCGGGTGGCTGATGTGTCAGATGGCGGGCCGATGTGCCAGGTGTTTTTGGGGACACTGTGTTTTTGGGGACACTGTGTTTTGGGGGACACTGTGTTTTGGGGGACACTAGCTGGGAGATCAGTGGGTAAACAGCAGACAAACAGCTAGAAAACTCACTGATCTTCCCGGCTGAAGCAAAGATTTCTCTTCCTCTCCTCACTGACAGGTTCTGCGTGAGGAGAGGAAGAGATGAGAGCAGTTACAACTGCTCTCTATTTACATTACATGACGACTGTGATTGGACACAGTCGTCATGTGATCAGGAGGGCCAATCACATGGCCCTCCTGTTGTATTTTTCTCTCCGGTCTCCGGGGGTCTCAGGCAGATCGGGATCGCGCCGCTGCGCGGGCACGTGGCGGCGCGATCACCGGTTATCTGCCGCCCATCCCCCTTTGTTTACTTACGATGGCTGTGATTAGACACAGCCATCGTGCGGATCAGGAGGGCAAATGACATTGCTCTCCTGCCGATCCGAGATGCGGCATGTGCGGGGGACACGCGCGCACCGGGATCGCGCAGCTGCGCGGGAGCGCGCCCGCGCGATCCCACTTCTTTGACATGACGTTCAGGAACGTCCTGTCAGGAGTAGAGAGCTCCCACCTGGCCGTTTATATGCAGTGGCCGGGTGGGAAGTGGTTAAATACACTTTTAAAAATTTGAATGCAGAAAACAAACAACATAACCTAATTATTTTTGTAAAATATAGAAGATGATGCCACGCCAAGTAAATAGATACCAGACACGGCACGCTTTAAAATTGCGCACGTCTGCAACAAATGCCTACTATCCGTAGGTGATGCTTTAAAAGCCTTTACCAGTTGTGGTGTGTCCATAAGGGCGCAGGGGTGCCACCCCCCTCTCTCCTGCCCCCCCCCCATCACCAATAGATAGATTCATGCATTGCATGAATCTATCTATGGCTGCCGCTGCCACCCCCTATTCAGGCGCCAAGCCCCTTTTTGGGTGCCGTGCGCCTGAATTACAGCGGCGAGGAGTGTTTTTGAAGCACCTGATTAGAGCCATAGGCTCTAATAGGCGTCAAAAAAGTGGGCGCTCGCAGGTCCCTCAGCGGTGTTTAAAAAGCGAATGAATATTCGCTTTCCTAACACGAAATCTCCTCTCCGCCAATCAGGTGCCCGGGTCTGTTACCCATCACCTGATTAGCTGAAATGACAGGCGCTGCTATTGGACACCTATCAGGAGGAGAGGACAGCACAGCACAGTGCCAGCATTTGATGGGCACACTGACAGTTTTTGATGGCGTAATGGCAGCGTTTAATGGGCACAGTGGCAGCATTTGATGGGCAGAGCGGCAGCGTTTGGGCACAGTGGCAGCATTTGATGGCAGCATTTGATGGCAGCGTTTAATGGGCACAGTGGCAGCGTTTGATGGGCACAGTGGCTGCAATTGATGATTTTTTTTTTTCAACATTTCTTTGCCCCCCCCCCCCCCAAAAAAAATGTTGAGCACCAGCCGCCACTGGCCTTTACAGGTTACATCTGGTGCTAGAATTACTGCCCATGATCTGATGTTCGCGGTGATACCACACATGTGTAGGATTATTGATGTTTTTGTGCACGCGGGACAGGTGACCACGTGCTTGCCTTTGCGTGCTAGCACAGGAAAGATGGGGGCACTTCAAATTTTTTTATTTTTTTTTATTTTAGTTATTCATTTTTATTTTTATTTTAGTTATTCATTTTTTTTTTTTTTTTTTAACACTGTTGCTTTTATTTATTTATTTTTATCAATTTTATTGCTGTCACAAGGAATTTGTGTCTTCTTAAATGCACTTAAAAGCATTCAAAACGCCAAGATCCGTGTTTTTGAATACTTTTGATTTTCCAAAAATGGCACCATTGACAGCTAGATAAACCATAAATGATGTCATGTCATCGCTTTTAGGTTACCATAGCGGAGAACCGATCAAAGCCGATTCTGGTTTTGTATTGGTCTCCAGCCAGCCTGCAGACATGGTATCTGTATTTGATATGCGGTATCTCGGATCTCCCGATGGGACTGGTGAGCCAGAAAGAACCGCGGGAGGTGGGGGGATGTCCCCTCCCGCTGATTGTAATAGCAATCAAGTGGATAGTTAGACACGTCGATTTCTATTACAAGAGAGCCGACCGTCGGCTCTAAAATACGCACCGGGGTGATGGCATCATCCCGGTCCAACCACTTAAAGTCAAATGACGTGCCAGGTACATGATTTGGCGGCAAGTGGTTATAGTATGATGTTGGAAGCTCACACCTCATTGCATTTTTGGCAAGTAATAAGAACCAATCATCTTTGGGGGGGATTTTATGTGCTTGGGTGTATTTTTTTGCAAAAAATATTTTTTTTAATCACGTAGGGGACAAACAGTCCCTTATGTAATGATTTTTAGGTGACAGGTTCTTTTTATTGAGCTATGCCGGGTTTAAAAGCCCTGCATGTTTCCTCTGTACTCCACTGAATGTTTTGCAATGCAGATCGCATTGCAAAACATCCTCTCTAGGCAAAGCAAGGCGGGGACACGGAGAGCTTAACCCGGGAAGTGACGACAGAGACGTCAATTTCCGGGTCACAAGAAGAAGGGGAGGAGAGCAGACATTTGTCCGCTCTTCTCCTTCCCCTCTTCCCGCCCGCACCCACCATGGAGATCCGGGCCCGCCAATGGGTAAGCGGAGCCCGGTAAGCATGGCGGGGTGTGGCAGAGGTGCAACGGCGGGGGGGCGCCACTACTGGGGGTGTGTGAGAGCAATCAGGAGGCAGCAGCGCTGCCCGATTGCTCTCACCTGACAAGCAGGAGTCTGCCTGTCAGTTTCACACACAATTTGGTGGCTGCAGCCACCAGAATGTGTGTGACACCCCCCGCTGTTAGGTCGGTACAATGTACAGACCTAGCGGCGAAAGGGTTAAGGGGTCGAAGCAGGGTGTGTGTCCTATGTCTACATACTTTTGCTAATAGGTGTCCCTTGTTCCCATCTCAAAAAGATGGGAGGTATGGCAGAGGATACTACAAGGGATGGGGGGGAGTGATGTGAAGGGGGTCACAGGACACTGCTATAGGGGAAAGGGCATGAAGAGGACACTACATGTGAAGAAGGGCAGAGGACACTTCTTCGGGGGGAGGGGGGGGGGGCACAGGTCACTGCAATGAGAAGACAGAGCAGACACTATGTGGGGGGGAGGGGAGTTGTAAAGAGAGGCAGAATACACTATGGGGGGTGATGTGAAGGGGGGCACAGGACACTGTTATGGGGGGGGGCAGATGACACTACAGTGGTAGGAGGGGGGTGATGTGAAGGGGTAGAAGACACTACGGTATGGGGGAGGGAGGGGGCAGGGGACACTACTGATGGGGGGGGGGGGGGGTAATGTGAAGGGGAGCAGAGGACACTACTGCTGGGGCCACAGGACACTATGCTGTGTTTTGGGGGCTTGATAGTTTTGTTTTTTTTCTAAAGTGTGTGTCCCCCCTTCTTACTCAGAGATCTTTTATTTCCTCCATGTTGTCCAGGTAGATCTCAAGCTCTGAACGGTTTCCTACCCCTGCTATAGGGGTTAAATGCTTGTTTAGGTCTAGGGGAACAAGAAAAGTACTTTTTCGGTCCATGCACATTTGGCTTAAAGAGGAAGTTAACCCTGATGGGTTTACTTCCTCTTTCATTCCCTGCAAAGGCAAAGCATAATGGACTACTATGCATCGCATAGTAGCCCATTATGTGTCACTTACCTGACACAGGAGCCAGCGAAGTCACCGCTGTCCCCTATAGTCCGGCGCATCCATCTTCTTGGTGGGGTCTCGCAGCTCCGCCGCTGTCATTCGGTGAAGCCGCGATGACGTCACTCCCGCGCATGACGTCACTCCCGTGCGGAGCCGACACGCGCGGCATTGCACGGCATCTTCGTCATTGACGAAGCCGCGCTTAGAGTTGCCACCTTTTCCGCAAGCCAAACCCGAACACTTTAGCAGCACATGGCAAATTTTTTGAGGTATGCACTATAGGATTTTACTGAAACTACTGGTACCGTCCACTGCCCTACTGACACCATCCACTGCCCTACTGACACGTCTACTGACACCATCCACTTCCCTGCTGACACCGTCCACTGCTCTACTGACACCGTCATCTGCTCTACTGACACCGTCATCTGCTCTACTGACACCGTCCACTGCCCTACTGACACCGTCCACTGCCCTACTGACACCGTCCACTGCCCTACTGACACCGTCCTCTGCCCTACTGACACCGTCCTCTGCCCTACTGACATGTCTACTGACACCATCCACTGCCCTACTGACACCGTCCACTGCCCCACTGACATCGTCCACCTCCCACTCCACAGACTCCCCTTCCCTTATATCAGTCCCCCCCCCTTCGATTAGATCTGGGAACCCACCCATCAGTGGCCCCTGCCCCAAAATACCCCCATTGGACTGCCTTACCGAGAGTTGCTTCGAGCCAGGAAGTGTGGGAGCTGGAGTTTGGGGGTGGAGCTCCTGTACTGTAGTGCTGTTTTGCTTCCTTGTGTGGGGAGCCTTGGGAGAAGTGTGTCGGAAAGACACAGCATTCAGGACACATGTGCACTCACTCACAAGGTTGCTGTTAGCAATTATTGGGGTCCCATACAGCTATACACATGGGGCCCCCATCCCCTGAGGAGGCAAAGAGGTGGGGGGTGAGAAAGGGAAAGGTAAGAGGAGGAGGTGAGAGAGAGGCAGTGGTGAGAGAGAGGAGGAGGAGGTGAGGTGTGAGAGAGGAGGAGGAGGTAAAGGGCGGATAGCGAAAGGGGGAAGGAGGTAGGAGAGAGAGGGGGTGAAAGTGAGGGTGGGGTGAGATGGTGGGGGTGAGATGGTGGGGGAGAGGTGGGGGGTGCGAGAGGGGGGATTAGAAAGAGAGTGGTGGGTGAGAGAGAGAGGGGGGGAAGGAGAGGGGGAGGGGAGAGGAAGAGGAAGGGGAGCTGACACAGAGGAGGAGTGACACAGGAGGAGGGAGGGGTGACACAGGAGGAGGAGGGGGTGACACAGGAGGAGGAGGGGGTGACACAGGAGGGGGTGAACCAGAGGAGGACGGGTGACACAGAGGAGGAGGAGTGACACAGGAGAGGGTGATACAGAAGAAGCAGGGTGACACAGAGGAGGAGGAGGAGGAGTGACACAGGAGGGGGTGATACAGAAGAAGCGGGGTGACACAGAGGAGGAGGAGTCACACAGGAGGGGGTGATACAGAAGAAGCGGGGTGACACAGAGGAGGAGGAGGAGGAGTGACACAGGAGGGGGTGATACAGAAGAAGCGGGGTGACACAGAGGAGGAGGAGTCACACAGGAGGGGGTGATACAGAAGAAGCGGGGTGACACAGAGGAGGAGGAGTCACACAGGAGGGGGTGATACAGAAGAAGCAGGGTGACACAGAGGAGGAGAAGTCACACAGGAGGGGGTGATACAGAAGAAGCGGGGTGACACAGAGGAGGGGGAGTGACACGGAAGGGGGTGATACAGAAGAAGCGGGGTGACACAGAGGAGGAGTCACACAGGAGGGGGTGATACAGAAGAAGTGGGGTGACACAGAGGAGGAGGAGTCACACAGGAGGGGGTGATACAGAAGAAGCGGGTGACACAGAGGAGGAGGAGTGACACAGGAGGGGGTGATACAGAAGAAGCGGAGTGACACAGAGGAGGAGGAGTGACACAGGAGGGGGTGACACAGAAGGGGGGTCACACAGAGGGAGGGGGGGTGACACAGAGGTGGAGGGGCGACACAGAGGAGGGGGGTCACACAGAGGAAGGGGGGGTCACACAGAGGAAGGGGGGTGACACCGAGCAGGAGGGGCGACGCAGAGGAGTGGGGTCACACAGAGGAGGAGGGGTGACACAGGAGGGGGTGATACAGAAGAAGCGGAGTGACACAGAGGAGGAGGAGTCATACAGGAGGGGGTGACACAGGAGGGGGGTCACACAGAGGGGGGGTCACACAGAGGAAGGGGGGGTCACACAGAGGAGGAGAGGCGACGCGGAGGAGTGGGGTCACACAGAGGAGGAGGGGTGACACAGGAGGGGGGTGACAGAGCAGATGAGACCTCAGGAGAGTCGGAGACACACATCGTGAGGCAGGACTCCGGGAGCAAGCAGGCGCGATTATCAAATCCACAGTGCAGCCCGCCCCCGCCTCCTCCTCCACACATGACCAGCACCAGCTCCGCAGGGCCATTCACAGACCCCCATGTCTGCCGCCTGGACCGCCCCGCACATGGCCCGTTCGGCCAATCGCAGGGCACACGCTGGCTCAGAGCTCCCCGCTGTGTGATATTGATAGCGGGCAGGGGATCGTGCGCGCAGCTCCTCTAGATGTTGCGGCCGGGGACAGAGATCCGGCTGCCACTGGCCATAGGACCATGGAATGTTTGCCCGGGTTTCCAGCAGGCGGAAACCCGGGCACATGTGTCTAAACCCGGGCTGTCCGGGTCAAAACCGGACAGGTGGCAACCCTAGCCGCGCTCAGTGCGCCTGTCTTCGGGCAAATATCTCCTAAACCGTATAGGTTTAGGAGATATTTCTTGGACCTACAGGTAAGCCTTAATCTAGGCTTACCTGTAGGTCAAAGTGGTTTGTAAGGGTTTACAACCACTTTAAAAAAAGCCACTTTTAGGCCTCATGCACTGCCTTCTCCATTGCCCATGACACCACAGTCCAATCCACTGGCTCTGCACCCATCTCAGACTGCATGCTCCCAGTCCTCTCAGGCATGCCTCCCCAGTCCTCCTGACTGTGCATGTCACTCACCAGCACTCTCTTGGCTGCGTCCAGTTTTTCCTCTTCCTGGAGACTTGCCTGGTAATGGTCTCTCCATCTGTCCTCTCCTGCTCCTCCTGTCCAGAATACTTTCACGATTTCTTGAAGGGCTCCGTCCGTACCCCCCTCAAAGGCCCAGACAGCCTAGCATTCCATCTCCAAGCTCTGAACAACTCCAACTCCTTCCTAGCTGGGCTGACCACAGATTTTAGGAGGCCTGCCCCCTGCCAATCCAGGTTGGGGATTGGACAGGGATCCTTAGAATACCCCAGGCAGCTCCACCTCTCCTCTCCTCCTCTCTTTCTAGAAGGAAGAGGGAGGTCTCAGTGATGCTGCCTGTGAATCACCAGCTGCTACCCTGAGCCACTCCCAGCCCAGAATGATAACAAACAGGCCTAGCCACCAGGTAGGCCTGCCTAAATTTTCCTACTCTGCTAGAAAAATCCTCACTCTAGCACTAGGGTTGCCACCTGTCCGGGATTCACCCGGACAGTTCGGGTTTTGAATCAGGTGTTTGGGTTTCAGTCCACCTAAAACCCGGACACAATATTCAGACAGGAATGTGTCTCAGAACAGGGCCCCATAGGATAGTGAGGGGACACTATGCAGGCCACATTACTATTCTCTTTGGAGTGCCCAAAGGTGTCCCAGGTCTGTTACAATCCTATAGCGTTTGCTAAAAAATAAATATTTTTGCTGGGCGCCTCTAAAGTGTTCGTGTTTGGCTTGAAGAAAAAGTGGCAACCCTACCTAGAACATACCTAGCTAGAGTGTGGTACATTAACATAGTAGGAGGCAGGGGGACAGAACACACAGAAGATTTTTTATCTTAATGCATTAAGATAAAAAACCTTCTGCCTTTACAACTTCTTTAAGGTTATAAAATAACCAATGGAAGAACTAATTTGTAAATAACAAATCTCCCACTGACACAGACATGGTGGCAAAGCCATGCCATGTATGGGACTGTGTGCAGGGCCGTCTTTAATATTGATTGGGCCCTGGGCAAAAATTTTCTTAGGGCCCTCCTCCCCCCATGCGATTTCGCTCTCCAACTTCTCTGAGACATACAATAAATAGCAGCTAGACTTAAAATCAGTTTACTGTATCAGATCAGGCAGCGATTGGTTGCCAGAGGTTACAGCATATCATTACTGCTTACTGACTGGTTGCTAGAGGTTACAGCACTCCTTAAGGCTCACTGAATAGTTGCTAGAGGTTACAGCACATGATTTCTGCTTGTTGATTGGCTGCTAGAGAATACTGTACAGTAATACTGCTCACTGGTTGCTATAGGTTACAGAACATCATCTCCTCACTGCAGGGGGGCATGATATACATATGAATGCTGCCTTATATTTACATATAAATGCTGTTGGCTTCAGCTATTCACATAGGCATGTCACTGATATTTACATATGAATGCCGGTTATTTACATGTAAACACAGGGTCTGCAGGTGAGTCATATGTGCACAACAATAAGTCAGAGCTGGGCAGCATTAGTAGCAGCGCTTTACCCAGATATTGGGACACAGCACAGGACTAAAACCTCAATGGACAAGGGAATGTAAACTGGGATATTTGGCAAGTATGAGGCAGCTGCTTTGGGCCCCACAGCAATGACAGGGCCCAGGGCAGCTGCCCCTTTTGCCCTGCCTTAAAGACGGCCCTGACTGTGTGTATCATATATGTGAGCCCTCCAGATCATTACACCAAAATGGTATATGGATATATAAATGATCTCCATCAAGTAAAATACAAACACAGATACTAGAAGGAGTGGAAGAATGAACTAGTAAACAAACATGGAGCAAAAGGCAAAGATGAAGTAGAATAGAGTGTATTATAAACTACCTGCATAACAAATGTATGCTGATGGGCCGCAGGGAGGTGCCGAGACTTATTTATAAAAATGACTCACATCCCATTCAAAGTTCAAACCCAATGAGATGCGAGTCTGAAGATGGAATATCCAGAATACCTCTCTGCGGCACAGCAGGCGAAAGGAATCTCCACCTCTCTTTGGGACTCTAATCTTGTCTATTACTTGAACTTGCATGGTGGATTTATTACCTCCATGACATGAAATAAAATGTTTAGCTATATTTGTAGATTTATTTTTGTCAATGCTATAGACATGTTCATAGAACCTGTCGCATAGACATCTAGTTGTCCATCCCACATATTGGACACAACGGGCGCTACATGAAATTAGGTAGATCACAAAGCTTGTATTAGTTATAAAAGGAGTCAATATTAAGTTCTCTCTTATTGGACTTGGAGATAAAAACGTATTTCACCCCAGAATATACCTACAGCAGGGACATTCGACGGCCCCATATTTGTAATTTCCCTAGCAGTGTAACCATGTTTAAGATTTAATTGGTTTCCTATTAAAGAAACTGGGGGACAGAGACCATCCCAGGGTAGGTGCCTGACGGGATATCACATTTACACCCTCCTTAAGAATCTCCGCACAAATCGCCTCAGTAAATAAAATCGGTAGTCGTTTAAGAATAAAATTTCTTATGATGTTGAATTCTGCCCTAAAGGGGGTGGAGATAGTGAGTCTGCAATCTTGCCCTCTTGCTCTCTACTTTTATTTAGAATGCTAACCCTGCTGGGATTCTTTTCAGATAATAAATCTACTCCTCTTTCCCCTTGCAATATAGACAGTGCTCTGTTGAGCATCCATCTTAGGTAGCCTCTGCCTCTGTACACCGTGATCGCGGGTCGCCGGCAGACATCAAGCCTGCAGGACCCACGGGCATGCACCCGCTAGCTTTTCTGCACAGACCGATGTACACCTACTGCAGTTTAAGCAGGAGAGCCGACCTTCCACTGTATAATGATGGTGGCTGGTCGGCAAGGGGTTAAGGAATGTCAGTAGCACACCTTAAGGGGGAATTCAATTGATTTCCTGACAATTGGCCAAGGCAACTATGGCCTGGCAACTAAATTTAACCACTTGCCCACTGGGCACTTAAACACCCTTAATAACCAGACCAATTTTCAGCTTTCGGTGCTCTCACATTTTGAATGACAATTACTCAGTCATGCAACACTGTACCTATATGAAATTTTTGTCCTTTTTTTCACACAAATAGAGCTTTCTTTTGGTGGTATTTAATCACCGCTGGGTTTTTTATTTTTTGTGCTATAAAAGAAAAAATACCGAAAATTCTGTAAAAAAATGAATTTTTCTTCATTTCTGTTATAAAATTTAGCAGATTAGTAATTTTTTCTTCATAAATTTTGGCCAAAATTTATACCACTACATATCTTTGGTAAAAATAAGTACAAATTGGTGGATATTATTTGGTCTTTGTGAAAGTTATAGAGTCCACAAGCTATGGTGCCAATATCTGAAAATTGATCACACCTGAAGTACTGACGGCCTATTTCAATTCTTGAGACCCTAACATGCCAGAAAAGTACAAATACCCCCCAAATGACCCCTTTTTGGAAAGAAGACATTCCAAGGTATTTAGTAAGAGGCATGATGAGTTTTTTGAAGTTGTCATTTTTTCCCACAATTCTTTGCAAAATCAAGATTTTTATTACTTTTTTTTTTTTTTTCACAAAATTGTCATATTATCAGTTTATTTCTCACACAGCATATGCATACCACAAATTACACCCCAAAACACATTCTGCTATTACTCCCGAGTACGGCGATACCACATGTGTGAGACTTTTACACAGTGCGGCCACATACAGAGGCCCAACATGCAGGGAGCGCCATCAGGCGTTCTGGAGCACCCAGGACAATTCTGACATTTCTCTCCTACATGTAAAAATCATCATTTATTTGCTAGAAAATTACATCGAATCCCAAAACATTATATATGTTTTTTTAGCAAACACCCTGGAGAATACAATGGTGGTCGTTGCAACTTTTTATCTCGCACGGTATTTGCGCAGCAATTTTTCGAATGCTTTTTTTGGGAAAAAAAACTGTTTTGTGCTTAAAAAAAAAAAAAACACAGTAAAGTTAGCCCAATTTTTGCATAATGTGAAAGATGAAGTTACACCGAGTAAATTGATACCTAACATGTCACTCTTCAAAATTGCACAGGCTCGTGGAATGGCGCCAAACGTCACTACTTAAAAATCCCCATAGGCGACGATTAATTTTTTTTTTACTGGTTATATGTTTTGAGTTACAGAGGAGGTCTAGGGCTAGAATTATTGCTCTCGCTCCAACGTACGCAGCGATACCTCACATGTGTGGTTTGAACACCGTTTTCATATGTGGGCGGGACTTACGTATGCGTTCGCTTCTGCATGCGAGCACATGGGGACAGGGGCGCTTTAAAAAAAAAAAAAAAAATGTTATTGTTCATTTTACTTTATTTATTTTAGTTTGACATTTTTTTCCCCAAAAATAAATTTTTTGATCACTTTTATTCCTATTACAAGGAATGTAAACATCCCTTGTAATAGGAATATGGCATGACAGGTCCTCTTTACAGTGAGATGTGGGGTCAATAAGACCCCGCATCTCACCTCTAAGCTGGGAAGCCTGAAAAAAAAAAAAAAAAGATTCTGGATTTGATAGTATTGGCGAGTCGGTAGAAGCACCGGAGGGCGGCGGGAGGGGGGGGGGTGTCTATGGCTGGGTATTGCAGGGTATCACCGACTATGGCTGGGTATGGCTGGGTATATCAGAGTATGGCGTTGCAGAGTATTGCGTTGCAGAGCATTGCAGGATATTGGAGGGTGTTGCAGAGCATTGCAGAGTGTTGCACGGTATTGGCGGGTGTTGCAGAGCATTGCAGAGTGTTGCAGGGTATTGGTGGGTGTTGCAGAGCATTGCAGAGTGTTGCAGGGTATTGGCGGGTGTTGCAGAGCGTTGCAGAGCATTGCAGGATATTGGAGGGTGTTGCAGAGCATTGCAGAGTGTTGCACGGTATTGGCGGGTGTTGCAGAGCATTGCAGAGTGTTGCAGGGTATTGGTGGGTGTTGCAGAGCATTGCAGAGTGTTGCAGGGTATTGCAGAGTGTTGCAGGGTATTGCAGAGTGTTGCAGAGCATTGCAGAGTGTTGCAGAGCATTGCAGAGTGTTGCAGGGTATTGCAGGGTATTGCAGAGTAATGGCAGGGTATTGCAGAGTATTGCAGTGTAATGCAGACTATTGCAGAGTATTGCAGGGTAATGCAGAGTAATGCAGAGTAATGCAGAGTAATGCAGGGTAATGCAGAGTAATGCAGGGTAATGCAGGGTATTGCAGAGTAATGCAGGGTAATGCAGAGTAATGCAGGGTAATGCAGGGTAATGCAGAGTAATGCAGGGTAATGCAGAGTAATGCAGGGTATTGCAGGGTAATGCAGAGTAATGGCAGGGTATTGCAGAGTATTTGCAGGGAATTGAGGGGTTAATTTTCGGTGAGCAGCGATGTGGGCACTGCAGATGCAGCCCACATCGCTGCTGACACCGATCTCCTCCCCCTCCGCTGTTCCGATTGGTACAGAGAGGGGGAGGGAGGAACCGGCGTCATAACATGACGCCGGTTTGTTTACAAGTGATCACTCCGTCATTTGACGGAGCGATCACGTGGTAAACGGCCGCGACGAGCGGCCGTTTACCGTGATCCGTGATGCGCCGGGTCCTGTGGACCCGGCGGTCACGGATGCTCTCGAGTGCGCGCCCCAGGGGGCGCGCGAGAGCGGAATTCTGGGAGGACGTCATATGACGGCCTCCCACAGTTAAGAAACCGCCCTAAAGCCGTCATTCGGCTATAGGGCGGTTATTAAGTGGTTAATCACAACCCTGCCTAAACATCAGGGTGCTACATCGAATATGCAGCTCTATATGTCATTGGGACAGGTGGTGTGTCTACTGATACCCACCCACACCTGTGGACATGGGTGTGGGGAGGGGGGCCTATTTAAGGAATGTCAGTAGCACATCTCAAGGTGATGAGTAAGCACAGTGTAGCTGTGCAAAACTAGTCCACCTCTGTTTCGACCTCTGCAACCATGGTGTGTGTCATTCTTTGCATGGAAAATTCAATAAATGGACTTCAATCACGTCGGTGTGCAGCCAATTTCTCCCTTCATTCGGTCTTCTACGGCAGGCGAGCCAGGGCTTACACCTACCTGAGGTGTATTCCATCATTCATTGTGTTGGGAGACTCTCACCTGGAGTGGCGATTTTCCTTTGCTGTCTACTAAAATTACATCGGTGTGCAGCCAATTTGTTCCTTCATTAATTACATAATTGCACAGAACACCAATTGCACTTTTTTTTATATTTTTTATGAATTTTGCATAAGGAATTTTGGTATAAATGTCGTTTTATGTTTTTTAAAAATGGTTATTTGATATTTCATGTCTAGACAGCGCTGAGCATATATACTAAACCTCTAGCGCACGTCTTGGCGCACAGATCAGCGTACCAGCTTAATTTACAGAAGCCAACTTGGGGTGCGCACCCTGACCGTGCCAGCCTGAAACTAGCCTGCCCAGTGTCTGTTATATGGGGAAAAAAAATATTGGGGGAGAGGAGTTGACACCATGGGGGTTATTTACGAAAGTAAAATCTACTTTGCACTGCAAGTGCACTTGGAAGTGCAGTCACTCTAAATCTAAGGGGTAGCTCTGAAATGAGGGGAAGCTCTGCTAATTTTATCACCCAATCATGTGCAAGCTAAAATACTGTTTTTTATTTTCCTTACATGTCCCCCGCAGATCGGCAGCGACTTTACTTTCAAGTGCACTTGCAGTGCAAAGTGGATTTGCCTTTAGTAAATCACTCCCCATGTTATATATATATATATATATATATATATATATATATATATAGCACTAACCCCCGAAGGAGCTGCTGGTTTGATTGGGCTTACCGTTACCTTCTCTTCTCCCGGACGGGGTTATCTTTGTCGTTTCTAGCAGCGACCGGGGCATTTCTTGTAGCCGGTCCTCTGTATGTCTTTTCCCACCATGTGTGACTGAGACTTCTCCAGACATCTTCCCGCTGCGCCATCTCTGCCGCCAGGCCAAGTACACAGCATATGGACTGAAGGAGATGTGAGACTGCAGCTGATTGTATACATAGCGTCTTATGGTCCTTTGTGACCTATCCTAGAGGTGAGAGGCTGGGGGAAACAAGGGGTGCACTTGGAGCACTGAAGTGTGATCATCGGTGGAGTGTCACTTGATCTTATTTCGTTTTGCACTGCATGGATATTATTTGAACTTTGGGACTCAATTGCACATTATTTCATTATTCCTTAGATGGAGATTTTTTGCACTTTGCACTTTATTGTATTATTGCACAATTAGCTATTATTAAGGTCATCCTATGGTTATGGTATTTATTTGATCTCATTTATTTGACCTTATTATTGCACTATTGCTTATTTGCACATTGATTCTGTGGAGATTTATTGTATCTATATTAATTTGTTGCACATGTATTTTGCTCACTTATTAGTAGCTGATTTCGATTGCTATATATATTTTTCCTTTTTTTGGTATATTTAGTATTGAGTTTATATTCCTCTAGGTAGCGCCACATTACCCCCCTTTTTTTATTTATTTTTTATTACCGTTACCTTCTTTTCCTCAATTCACGTCTAGGGGTGTCCCATGGTAGAGGGCCCAGTAACTTGGGAGACTGACGATAGATCCGCATAAAGGGATTTTATTTGCAAAAACTTAAACAATGAACAGTCTCTTAAATCGGGATCAGAGGGTTAGGAAGAAAGTTCAGGTACGTTGTTGTAGAACATACAAGAATAAGTCTGTGCCACAGAGGTTGTTGTAGAACACATAGGAAAACGAAACTTGTAGAACACTCGAGTGATACCTGGATCTTTCAGCCAGCTTGGCGAAATCCACGAGACCGGATTCACTTTGGTACTTCAGCCCTTCCAGGCTCTTGCTAAGAAACCAACCTGTACGTGGTCTTCTATTGAAGAGTCCTCCCCTGGAATGCTATGAAGCTAATGGGTCTCTCCCAAACCGGAGACGGCACCCAAACACCTCAGAATCCTCCTTTAGTTTCCTTGCCTCGGGCTAGCCAGCCCAGAGACAGCACGTCGGGTGGATCCGCACCCCAGGCCATAGCCTTCCTGGGGGCTGGTCAGGAGGACCAGGACCATGAAGTCAGCACATCCTTCTGGACCGGAAACCCCGAACCACGTGACATCCGCATCTTAAGTACCTTCTCCCAGAAAGCACAGCAAGAGTGCCACTCCCACTGGGCAGGCTCCGAGAGAGAGTAATCTTAAAGCACCCAACCAGACTGTAGCTCCATGCCTGCCACAAGAGACAATGCCCCCTGTGGCCAGGCTGAACATGCCATAGTCCAGTCAGACTGATGCTGAGGTCCAAATTTAGACAATTTCACCCAAACCAAACTGCAGTTCAGGTGTAACCTTAAATTTATAAAAAACATAGCTCTTCAGGAGGCGGCGCTACACACTCCCCCTGCCAATTTAGACGATGTCCTCATCATCTGGGAAGGACAGGAAAACCTAGAGATAAAAAAAACGAACTCTATCAAAAATAGAGTACCTGAACTTTGGGATAGGGATGGGGAAAGGGAAAGAACAGCAAACTTTAAGTATTATGAAAAGACATTGTTTAGTGACACAGAATTATTATACATAAAGATTACCACCCAAACCTGTCTACCTAAACCACCCATTCTCCAGCAACTTGATAGATGTTCTTTGGTGAATCCTAAAAAGGGAAGAAAAACATACAAATAATAAGTTGCACACAGACTCATTAGAAGGCAGGGTTCCATCCCAATCTCAATGGAGGCCTCTCCCCTAAACCTTAAAACTTTTAAAACCCTTTTTTTTTGTTTTGTTACTTGCGCCGACTCATGCCAGCTAGTGGCATGAGCTGCTGGGGTGCAGTCTTCCCCTAGAACAGGTTCTGTGTCCAGAAAAACATTCTTAACATGGCATTCTTTTGTTTTAGCTGGCCCTGTCTAACTACCCCACAGTCCTGTAGTTCCAACAGAAATTGCAAAGACATAAAGACCAAGAGAAACTCTCCTTGTAAATTCAAAAACTTGACTCAGGAACAGTTCACCAGTAGAAACGGGGATCAGGCAAAGTTAAGTCTTTCCCCTGTGCATCCACAGTGGTAATGAAATAAACGGCACTGTCTTTGTCCGGTCTGCAAATCACAACTTTGTCTCCATAAATGTGCCAACCATAACTCCAATGCTGTAGACATCCGACAAACCATTCGTACAACTCCGATGAAAAAGCTTTTTTGCGAAGCGGCTTTGGTACTTTTAAGTAGTTCCAGATATCGTCCTCATACCATGGCTCGCGGTTCTCCTCCATGATTTCCATAATGTCCCTTGGGACATAGGGGAATTCCAGCCCATATTCATTGGCTATTCTCTTAAGGAGCCGCTGTGACCTTGCAAGTCTTGGCAGCATGCGGGCACTTCCCTCCCCTGGCGGTATCCAGGAGTTTGGAGACCTTTGCACCAGTGCAGCAGAGTCCCTTTGAAGTGTGGGTAAATTCACGGGGTTAGGAAGAGTCACAATTACCGTGATGGGGTTTTCCGCACTCGGCGTTCCACCCCCTGGAGTCAAGGACAGTCAGCCCGAAACATCTGTACAAGTGGCGGCTACATTATCCCCTCCAGCCCACAACAACTCCTGAGACAATGTCCCACAAATGTCATCGTCCCCAGCATCCGACAAAGACTCTAACTCCGAGTCTCGGTATTGCTCTGCCGGTAAATAATTCACTACAGGTTTACTTACAGTCTGACCTTTTCCCTAAGCAACCTTCTTCCACCGATTAGATCCAGCCGGACTCGGTAGCAGTTTTCCATGGCGATTCTGGGAAGACTTTGTACGCCCCACTTTTTCCAAAGGAGGTATGGTGATTTCATAACAGTAGTAGAAGCAGTGTCCATCTGCTCCAAAGTGGTCTCTCCGGCAGTCGCAGTGGTTGAAGTAGCGGCATCTCTCTCAGGGGTGTCAGCAACGACAGGCATCACCGCTGTGGAAGGCCTCACCGAAGGAGAGAAGATGGCCAACTCCTCGGTTGTCACACCCATGGCCCAGTCCATGCGGTAAGCCCTTGGTAGTGCGATTGACTGCTCCACTTTGAAGGAATACTCCCCACAGGCAGGACAGCGGACAAATGGCCGGAGGTTCACGAACAGTCTTTCACACTTTCCACACAACATCCCCAGGGCCTCAACATCTCCAGATGCATACAGGACGAACCGCCCTTGAGGGACTAG